>NC_081407.1:604055835-604077817 GCF_030272615.1 Cryptomeria japonica
GAATAGACCAAACACAAGCCCAAAAACAAACAACAAAAGAAAACCTAAATATATACAGACTAAGACCTACTATGCATGGACTTAAGAGAAGTAATGTTCTAGGAACTGTCCATGCACTGGAAATTCCTGTACCTCACCATTCATTTTCTGCAAAAAATATGAATCCTTTCCATTAAGATCATAAACCACAGAGGGGCCTATCCATAGTGACTCAATTTTTTTGTGTTTTCCTTTATCTTGCCCTTTTGCATTCCATTGAAGAACCATGTCACCAATTTGAAACTTTCTTAACAAGGTTCTTTTGTCAAAAAAATATTTGGACTACAACTGGATCTTCAAATTCCTCTTATGGGCCAAAGTTCTAATTTCTTCCACCTCCACCATATGAATCATTCTGTCTTCCATAGGTTCAAATAACTCCATGTCTTTAGCTTGTAGGAACTTGTATACTAGAAGAAGATTATTGACTGGCACCCTAGATTGTGTGCCATAAACCAATTCAAAAGGTGAAACCCCAATTGCCTTTTTGACAGTAACCATGTCTGCCCATAGGGCCAACTTTAACTTCTAGTCCCAAGACCTTTTGTTCTCCTCTAGGATTTTCTTAATAATGTTCAAAAGGCTATTATTGCTAGATTCAGCTTGCCCATCACCCTGAGGATGATATGGTGAAGAGTAGGACATAAATATTCCATGGGTGGTGCAAAATTCAATGAAGTCCTCTGACCTGAAGTTCATGGCATTATCCATCACCAGTTTTACAGGAACACCGAATCTGGTTATGACATTATCCATTAGGAAGTCAATAACAACCTTACTTGTGGCTCTCCTAGTGGGTATAACTTCAATCCACTTGGTGAAATTATCAGTGGCTACTATAATCCACCTATGACCTCTTCTTGATTTCTCAACTATTTCTCCAATAAAATCAATGCCCCATTGGACAAAAGGGGCTTCCACTGTGACTGGGTTGAGGGGTAAAGCTCCTTCATACTTTGATTTGGATGAAAATTTCTGGCATGGATCACATCTCTAGACATGTTCATGGGCATCTTTAAACAAAGTAGGCCAATAATATCCAACCCAAACTATCTTACCAATAATTGTTTTGGCAGAGTAATGACCTCCACATACTCCATCATGCATTTAAGTTAACACCTTTTTAGCCTGGGATTTATCCAAACACATCAACAATGCCCCATCTCTATTCTACCAATATAGATCACCCTGAATAAGGACATATTTTTGAGATTTTAATCTCAATGTCCTTCTCTGGTTGTGGGTCATTCCCTCTGAATATGTTGCATTCCTTAAAAAATGCACTATCTCTGAGTACCACGATTGTGTCTCAATACTTGTGACCAAGATGTTCTCAATTTCAACATTATTCACTTCAACATCAAGAAGGTTTGATTCAGCCATCAGCTTAGCAAGGCCTAAACCTCTCACCAATTTAGTGATCTTAATCTCCAAATCAAACTCCTAAATTCTAGTTATCCATCTACATCTTTTACCAGTGACCTCTGACTGGTATAAAATATCTTTTGACAGCCGCATGTGGGACATAAGCAATTAGTTCTGCATTTACAAGATATGGCCTAAATGCTTTAACCACCTTGACCAAAGCATATACTTGCTTCTTTATAATTTCATATTTTAACTCTGCAGCCTATAAAGATTTTCTATAAAAAGCTATAGGATGTTCATATCCTTCATTATCCTTTTGTAGAAGAACTGTAGCCACTATATGATATGAAGAAAAAGGAAATAGAGAGAAAGGCTTACTATAGTCAGGGGACTTCAACACTGGTGCCTCCTGAATAGCCTTTTTTATTTCATGAAAAGCCTTTGAAGCTTCTTCATCCCAGTAGAACTTTGTATCCTTCTTAAGCAATTTAACAATGGACTTGACTATCTCTGCAAAATTTGCAATAAATCTTCTAACAAAATTTACCTTGCCCAAGAAAGATTGGATACCTTTAACACTCTTTGGCTCAGGTACATTGTTTATAGCTTCAATTCTTTCAGGTTCTATTCTAACCCCTTATTTGGAGACAATATGCCCGAGCAACTTCTCTTCAGTGACAACAAAATGACATTTTTTTGGATTTAAGGAGACACCAAATTCCAGAGCTTTATTGAAAACCTTTTCCAAGTGCCCATAGTGGTCATCCGCCCTTTTGGAGAAACATGTTAAATCATCATGATACACTACCATGATAATATTAATGAATTCCTTGAAAGCTACATCCATTGCTCTTTGAAAAGTAGCTCCAACATTTCTCAAACCAAAAGGCACTCTTATATATATGTGTGTTCCCCAAGGGGTGGTAAAAGCAGTCTTGAATTGTTCAGATTCTTTCACTAACACCTGGTTATATCCTGAGAAACCATCCATCATAGACAATAGGTCACAACCAGTTACTCTCTGCAACATTGCTTCCATATTAGGAGAAGAGTAATTGTCTTTCAAAGAAGCAACATTTAGGTTCCTTAAATCAACACAGAGTCTTATGTCCCCATTCTTCTTCCTAACCGGGACCAAATTAGACACCCATTATGAATGCCTTATAGGCTTAATGATTCCCCCTTCCCTTAACTTGGTTAATTCTTGCTGCATTTTAGATTCTAGCAGGGGGTTGATAGGTCTTTGTTTTTGTATAAAAGGCTTGGCATTTGGAAGCAAAGGGACTTCATGCTGAAACAGATCTTGTCTATATGCCTTCAGATCTTCATAAGACTAAGCAAATACACGCTTATATTTCTTCAATAAATTAATAAGGTTATCTCTTACATGAGGATACAATTATTTTCCAATAGACACCAACTTGGGGGATGATTCAATCCCTAAGTTCACTTCCTCTAATTCATCTAACTCGGTCGTTGACTGCTCATGCAAATGACTCTCACTGTAACTGAACATACCTTCTAACTCTACTAACCCTTTAGGTATTTCATTAGTTTCCAACTGAACCATATCATTTCCAAACACAGTTTCTCTATCTTCAACCACTTCTACCAATGCATTGCAATCAATTTTTTGTCCATCATAGTCATCGATGCATTGTATCAATCTGAGAATGTCTTCATCATCAACAAAGACTTGCCAATTATACACATTATCAAGAATCGCTTGCCTAGCTTTTATCTCAACTATGGATACATTGGTTAGTGTTATATCATCATTTTTTAATGCAACATTTGATAAGAAATCAGCCATGATATTCTTTGACTTTTCTATCCAATTAATAGATAATGCACTAAAATGTTCAATCACATCCCAAACTGCATGTTTGTATCTTTTCAAATGATCATTTTTAGATGCATACTTAGATCTAACCTAAGAAACAACCAACTCTGAATCCCCTAGTACTCTCAACAACTGGATCCCATGCCTTTTTGCAACTTCAAGCCCTAATAACAAGGCTTCATATTCAGCAGTATTATTTGTGCACTGGAAGGCAAGCATAAAAGAATATTTGAAGGTCATACCTGATGGGGACACAAAAAGAACTCCTGCTCCAGATCCTTCTTATGTTATTTAATGTAGTTATTTATATTTTTAATAAGAATATAAATTTATTGTAGTAATAATGTGGTTTTTTAATTTTATCTCTTGTCAAAGAGAAAGTATTGAAGATCTTAACTCTAACATGGCTTTATTTTGGATGAGTAATGTTGGTGTTTACATTGCCAGACTTGGGCATAGCTTAATCAAGTTCTTCAAAACTCTTTTTTCATTGTAATTTTGAGATATATAATTTAGTTAGTGACTGTCTAATGTCTTCAGAAAATCAATAGCATATCTCTTGGTAGTCATCCTATGCAAAGATCCTATGATGGCATTGGAACTAGTTTATAATAAGATTTGAATGGGCTTGTAGTTGTAATATTTTTTCAGAGGTTGCATGACATGTTTGACGAACTGTCAATAATCTAGTAAAGTCTAATTTTGATACATTATTGTGACAGCCCATGTAATTTTACATTTGTTGTGTATAACATGTATTTATGATTGTCAATGAGGCATTTGTTTGATTTTGATATGAAATAAGAGGAATTTGAGGTTGCATCATCATACACCCATTTTTTGAGGACTCTTGTAGATTTGAAAGCAAATATTCCTTGTTTTTTAGTCATCATTGGACAAGGGATATTACACAATCATACTAAATAGATTTCAAACCCCATAATTCATATAGAGAATAACAAATTTGGACTCAAGAGCTTGTAGAGTAATTTTTGAGGTTAAATGAATCTATGAACAATAGTTTAAACATGAATAATGTTTATTTACACTATGAATATTATTTGATGTTGTGATTAATGTCTTAGGAATGGACAATGTTTTAGGTGTGAATAATGTTTTCAATTATGAATAGGTTTTTTGGTAATGAAGAGATTTTCTAGGGCTTATGAATAATGGTTTAAGCCTTGTGTAGTTTTTTTCAGACTTTTTTTGCTTGCCTAAAGGAATAGTTTTATGAAAATAGACATCCGTTGGGAATATGATATCCAAATTTAAAAAAAGAAATAGCCATTGGAATGTTCATTCTATGATATAAAACATCATTAAAACATGTAGCCTGGCAATTGTAGCTACAACATGTGATAAATTCCCTCTATTATTTATCCTATGATAGATGTTCATACCTTGTTCCAAAAATTCCAATTTTTGTGAGGCAATCTGTCAAATAGTCGGCATCCCATTTCAAATCTCCCATTTTTCACACAGGTTGGGGGATGTTGATAGAGCTTTACACCTGCACCCAGGCCAACGAAGAATAAAAAACATCACTATTTGCCAGTGCAAAATAGATGGGTGACCGATACTAATGAATGAAAGAAGGGGAATGAAGCCTATTGGTATTTATCCCCCAAGAGCATGCCCTATTCCATGAGATAACATTGCTCCCATTTTCACATAGGCTGGGGGACGTTGACAAAGCTTTACACCTGCCCTATTCCATGAGCCAACATTGCTCCCATTTTCGCAAACCCTATTCCATGAGCCGAGAATGCTTGGAGCTGGCATTAATAGGTCAAAATGGTTCATGTGCCTCATCCAAAACCTGGAGTACGCTTACTCTAGGTGGGAGTATGCTGCTTGGGTGGCAAGGTGACAATGGGAAGAGGCCGCAAAAATGATTTGAAATGTCTTGGTCTTTTTTTTTTTGGTAATGCCCGCGGTCGTCAGAATTTTGATGAACGGAGGCACTTTTTGTAAAAAATCACAAATTTCATTGCCAATTCCTTCTCTGTCGAAAAAATATATTGAATTATCATTGGAATTTTGACCAATGCGAGAAATTTTTCAAAAAACAATTAAATTTGTTCACAATATACCTTCTTCGTCAAAATTTTAGGCCAAATGTATTAGTGTCATGTTATGGAATCTAGCACATTTTCTCAAATCCTAATTTGCTAAATTCATACCCTTACTACCAACCTTAATGATTTTTGTGACAATATCATCTTTGGGATATGTCTATCCTAATCATCAAATTATTTTTGGGATGTATCATTACCACATCAATATTATCATCATTGTCATCAACATCATCAATGAGTCACTAGGTTTTTAACTTAGCTACAGAAAATATCACATTTGTCTTTGTATCCTTGTGCACACTTGCTTGCTTTCTTCTGTGTATCATATATACATATACATGTATGTACACACACATACACACCATATATAGACATATATACATATACATATACATATACATACATACATACATACATACATACATATATATATACATATATATATAGATATATATAGATATATATATATATATATATGTATGTATATATGTATGCATATATAGATATATATATATATATATATATATACATATATATATATATGATATATATGTATACATATATATATATGCATACATATATACATATATATATATATGTATATATATATACATATATATATATGTATGTATGTATGTATGTATGTATGTATGTATGTATGGATATATATGTCTGTATATATATATCATATATATATATACATATATATACATATATATGTATGTATATATATGTATGTATGTATATATATATGTGTGTGTCTATATATATATGTATATATATATGTGTGTATGTGTATGTGTATGTATATATGTGTGTGTGTGTATGTGTATATGTATGTATATGTATATATGTGTATATGTATATGTGTGTGTGTGTATATATATATACATATATATATGTATATGCATATATATATATATATATGTATATATATATATATGTATGTATATCTATGTATGTGTATGTATGTATGTATGTATATGTAAGCATGTATATGTGCATATATGTATATGTATATATATGTATGAATGTATATATATATATATATATATGTAGATATATATATATATATAAAGATAAATAAAAACACAAATAAGGTAATTTTAAACATTAAGCAGCACACTTGAAACATGTGTTTTCCCTCAAAGACACACACCAACCTTGTTACCATAGGACAAAAATAATAAGTTTCCATTATGAAATTCTATTTATTATAATTCATTAGGATTATATGGAATCTTTTCTTCCTTAAAATAAGTGTTTGTCTTCAATGGGATGTTTCTTGCCTAAAACCAGACATTAACCAATTTTTTTCATTAGTCATCTACATATCTTAACATGTGATAGTATTCATGCATATTAGATGACAATTGCTTATCTTTTTATTTGGTTTATACTTTGAATATTTTATTTTATCTTTTGACCCACACTATACCTACTCAATATCATCATGGTCATTTTATACCTTAGCATTCTCTAAATTGTCTAAATTGGTCAAGGTATTTTATTTTTTTTGTCCATCATGTTTGATTATTTTCTCATTATGAACCCACCAACACTATTAAATGAGTTGTGAGTGATTTCATGTCCTCTTATTTACCATTTTATTGAGATTCAATCCATATACCCTAGAGCATAACATTGACTATTATATTCAAGTAAAGACTAGTAATCTCATAGTGAATGTAACCACATTATCATGTTTCATTTTCATCTTTTCAATCACTTTCCATAATTCATTTGAATTATGTTTCACATATCTTTTTTCAAGAGATCACACCTATAATTAATGCATACATGATCTCTTGAGGAGTATGAATCACCTCACTTCTCCAAATATCATTTCATGCCAAAAGAGAAGATAGGATTACCTAAGGTTTAGCATCTCCTCCCAAAAGATAAGTCCTAATATCTTTCCAAAATAAGTTATAATATTTTGATTTTGGTAAGAGTTATTATCACACTACCCCATCATGTAGCTAAACTAACCAAATGAATTAAAAAAAAAGTTAAATTTTTTTTAAATTTTTTTTATATTGTTCATATAATTTCATAAAAATCTCAAGCCTTATCACAATCACTCGAAAGTGAAGAAAAATTTTAATGGTAAAATTGGTATACCTGTACCAATTCTCATTTTATTACAATAATTTAAATTAAATGATTTAATGTAACTAAGTAAAACAATGTCACAAATACTTTTTTAAAATTTAAATTTTTTTTAACTTATTGATCCGTATTCCTCTCTATTTACTCCTAATAATAAGTATTTTAATATAATTGATCTCATCCTAGGCCAATCCTAATGTATTTCTATTCATTTCCCCTAATTACTTTTTAGACTTACATGCACCTACTCATGCCCTCATGATTTAAATTTTGATTCTTGGCTCAATTTTGTTTTGCTCAATATTGAATTTCAGGAGCTTGATATTGACCCCAAATTCCAGATTTTATGATTAAAATTCTTTGCTTATTTCTCCTTCTGAATATCTATTATGAGTTGACTTAGTACACATTTGAATGGTCTATTATATTAATGCATTTAAAGAAATTTCAGATGTTGTTAAATCACATAGTAGAACAAGGAGAAAATCAATTGAGGTGTATTTCAATTTGGAGATTAAAGGAATTTGGCACATTTAATTTGCATGTTGGCCATCTACATACTTAACAATGTCATCTTTGAATCATTTTGGAAGGTCATAAAGCTAGAGTATTAGGGTGTTTTTGTAGGAGAAATTTACCACAAATATTTAACATTCCCAAAACTATTGTAAAATATTATCATCCCTATGGATATTTAGATAGAAGAGGCTACAATAAACTAATTTGGAAAATTCTAAGTTATGTATCAAGTCAGATATATGAGTCTCAAGATTGACCTATGGTGGAGATTGAGTCTATTTTTATTTAAAAATACTGAGCATATAAAATACACTATATTTTAAATATTTATTAATAAAAATATTATAACATTAATATTTTTTTCATTTATTATTCTTGAAACTAAATATTGTATCCTTTTACACTTTAGATTTAAATTTTCAAATATTTTAAATTATCATTTCTTAAGAATAATTAATTTAAATGGAGTAAAATGTTGATTAATACTTTTTCAAAATAAAAATTTGATTAGCTTCATGAAAATCCAGCGAAAATACCGAGCAAATTTCCCATCACAATTTTCATTGTGGAAAGCGCTAGGCTTGGCCCACCAGAAGTGGTTTTTTGAGTGAACCAAGTATGTGCTCAAGGTTTGCAATCCGGGGATCAGGGCTCCCCTGCCTCAGGACTAGTCGGATTGGCAAGTGGTGAAACCTAGGAGGTCACACGGAGTAGCTATGAAAAACTCTCCGAGGGTTGTGAATGGCAATGACCAATGCCATGGAAACACTAAGCCGACCATCTGCAATAGGTTTTATTAGTTGCAGAATCTTGATGAAGGTTTCATAAAACCAACTCCTCGAGTTTTCCCTCACTCTAATAATGTTAGAAGAAGAAGTAATAATAATCACAGAAGATAGGCGGATATCCAACATAGGGTCTTTTAAGGTAAGGGAAAGATAGTTGTGACACCTCCTAAACACTCAGGGGTTGAGCTGGTTATAAATAGGAACCCTAATTCAGATGTGGAAAATATTTTAGAGATTAATGATAACGTGGTAAATAGGATTCAACAGTCCTATAAAGCTTTTGGGGTTTTCACTAGATGGCAGGGAATCGTAATTCCTCTAGAGGTTATTGTAGACTAGTTTATGTCTTCTTTCACATGGATAGTAATTATAGCTATCTTGACTGAAGGCTTTCTGTGTATTGATTGTGGAAATGCAAGACATAAGGAAGAATTCTTAACACGTAAATCTCCAACCTTCAAAGGTTTTGATTTTAGTTTTTTAGATTGGCATTCGGATTTTAACTCTAACAATTTGAAATATTTTAAGATAGATAGACCAATTTTAAGATAGTAGAATTAATGGACACCAAAATTATTAGGAAGATAGGTAATCACTTGGGTAAATTTGTAGACCTTAGTGATAAGAATAGGAAATTCTCAAACTGTATAATGATAATTAACATGGATATTAGTGTAGGAACCTTAGAACCTATTGAAATTAAATTAGGGATGTCGTCTTTCCTTATCTATCTCTAATTTTACAAAGGATTTCTGGACTTAGACCCTGCTCCTGCACTGATCCCAAAATTCCCCTCTTCTCAATCTAGATCTAGCAAGATTCCTAGGGTAGACATTAGTTTCAATTTGGAGCAAGGAGGGTTTGTGATTAGGGAAGTTTCTTTGCCGCCTAGGCAACCTGAGGAGATAGAAGAGGGGTAATTTATAGTAGACTAGAGCAGGGATGATCGACAAATCCCCTCCTCTCCTTGCCCCCTTGAGGAGTCTGCGTTGGAAAATCTAGGTATGCCTGCTAATCCAATGACATCCTATGTCAAGAAGGATGATCCTTCTCTGACTTTTAAAGATAGGATAGGTAGGGAGATGGAAGCTCTTGCTCATTCCTCAGATCAGGCTACAAGATTGGATGATCAAAGCAACTTTAATGGTTCTCCCCATCTGAAGGAAGGGGCTCGAATATTGAGGAAAGGGTTGATCAAGAAGAGGATCTAGCTCGGAAATAGGAAGAGGTTAACTAGATTATTAACTATCTATGTGACTCAGTTACTGAGGAAATCATGGACCAATTATTGGATGAAATAATAGATAGGAATGAACTTAATCTTAAGAAAAAATACTTAGTAAGGTAATTTTGCCCCTCGCCCCCCCCCCCCCCCCCTGTGGTCTCTTACATGGAGGAACTTCTTTAGACTTAGATAACAAGGAAAATGAAACCTTAGGCATCGAACTCTGGGGAGATGATAAATCTACTCCATATTGTACCAAGTCATGCAAAAATAGAGGTAGGAAATCCTTATAAGAGCTAAGAGCAATGATGGTACAATGGAAGGTCAGGTTAAACTCATGAACATGTTTCATGTAGGGAAGGGGAATCTCCTTCCCAAGGCACCATGAAATTTGTGTCATGGAATGTTAGGGGTTTAAATTCCCCTAACAAACTGAGGTTAGTCAAGTGATGTCTATCCTCTTTTAGTCCAGAATTAGCTCTGTTACAGGAGACTAAATTGCGGAACAAAGATTTAGTCTCTTTTGGCAAGTGATTAGTCTTTAGACAGATTACAGGGGCCCCAACCAATGGGGCCTCTGGAGAACTTACTATAATCTGGGATCCATGCAGTATCCTTTTTTTATTTATGGAATCTCACAATAATTGGATGAGAGAGGGGGTAACTAGCCTCAAACACAATCTAGATTTTGTCATTATTAACGTGTATGGGCCTATCCTTAATGAGGATAAAAAAAGAGTATGGGAGGAAATTAAGAATTTGAGAAATACCCTTAATCAGATATGTATCTTAGGTGGGGACTTCAATGCAATTTTGCATCAGCATTAGAAGTGAGGAGGCTTAGGTATAAATGCTTGTGCTTCCCTTGACTTTGTAGATTGGATCCATCGTAGTGGCATGAGTGAGATTATTATGGCTAAGGAATCCTTTACTTGGAATAATCGTAGGTTAGGGTTTAGTAACATTGTCGAGAAACTCAATAGATTATTTGTTTTTGGCACTCTCATCAAGTTTCCCTATACCTTGGATGCCTCTATTCTACGTCTCTTAGGATCGGATCACTTTTCTATTCAACTTGACATTTAGGGCGAGGTTGGTCCAAAACGATGCCCATTTAAATTTAAGAATATGTGGTTGAAAGATGATAACATCCTCAAGCTTCTAAAGGTGTGGTGGAATGCGGCCAAGGTCTCTAGGTTTGGGATCTTTAAGATTGTTAACAAACTTAAGATTATTAAGAATAATCTCATTCAATGGAATAAAGAACACTTTGGCAATATTTTTGACAATAAATCCCAAGTGGAATCTAAGTTGGTAGAGGTTAATGAGAAAGTGTTGAGACATGGGATGGATGAGACCATGTTTCTCAGAGAAAAGAAACTCCTTTTCGATCATGAATCAATTCTTGCCAAAGAAGAAGTCTTCTGGAAACAAAAATCTAGAGAGATGTGATTGGAAGATGGTGATAAGAAAACCAAATTCTTCCACAATAGTGTGAGTATGAGAAGAGTCATAAATCATATCTCCAAGATTAAGTTAAGTGACTGCTTTGAGGTGGCTAATCCTAAATCCATTGCGATAAAGGCTATAGACTTCTTTTCTCTTATCCTCAATTCTGATTGCAGCCCTCATGGCTCTATCAAGGACAAGTTTATCAAGTGTATCCCAAAGCTTCTAAGTAAGGACCAAACCGATTCTCTTACTGCTAAATTTTCTTTAGCAGAAGTAGAAGAAGTTCTTATGCAGATGAGCCCAGATAAATCCCCTAGGCCAAATGGGTTTCCAACTAGGTTCTTTCAAAAATGTTGGCCCTTCTTAGGTGTGGAAGTAACGACAGCTCTGGAAGGAATAAGGAACTCAGGTAATAACCTCAAATAAATTAACAATAATTTTTTGGCCCTTATCCCTTAAAAGGATAAACCTGAGCATTTTGATGAGTTTGGACCCATTGCCTTGTGCACTACTATTTATAAACTTTTCTCTAAAACTCTAGCTAATAGGATTCAAAAACTCCTTCCCCTGTTGATTAGTGAGAAACAGACGGGTTTTGTTCCTGGAAGATCTATTTATGATGGGGTTATTATAGCTCAGGAGGCTATCCACTCTATTCAAAAGAATGGCATTCCTAGTATGCTCTTAAAGCTTGACATTAGGAAAGCATATGATAAGGTGAATTGGATATTTCTATGTAGATGCTTAGAAGCTTTTGGATTCCACCCTATCTGGATTAATTTGATTTTTGAATGTATGTCTACACCTGAATTCTCAGTACTGGTTAATGGCACCTCTGAAGTATTTTTTAGTTCCTCTAGGGGATTGAGGCAGGGAGATCCTCTATCCCTTTTCTCTTCATTATTATGGCTAAAGCCTTGGGGAGATCAATTTCTAGGGCCAAGGAGAATAGTCAGGTGTTGGGTATTAGAATCACTAGCAACCTTGACCCTATAACACATCAGCAATTTGTGGATGACACTAGGCTATATGGGCTTGGAAATATAGGTGAGGCTTGGGATTTTAAGTAATTCTTGGACTCTTCCTCAATGGCTTCAGGTCAAGAAATAAATCCAGCTAAATCGGAAGTCTTCTTTTTTAACACTAAGTTAAGTATAGAAAAAGACATCTGTGGCATTCTGAATTTCAACCTAGGAAACCTTCCCTATAAGTATCTAGGCTTGCCCTTGGATAAGGGCTCTAGGTCATCTAATTTGTGGGTTGGAGTAGTAGAAATGATTAAAAGTAGGGTAGCAACCTGGAAGGGTAAGTGGCTATCCTCTACAGGTAGAGCTACTCTGGTCAAATCGGTTCTGGTTGTTATGCCTATCTACTAGCTTTCATGTTTCAACTTCCCCAGTCCAAAAAGGAAATACTAAATAGACATCTAAGATCTTTCTTTTGGAAAGGGACAGAAGAGAAGAAATGGATCTCCCTAATGGCTTGGGACAATATTTGTAGGCCTAAGTCGGCAGGGGGTATTGGGATTAAGGATATTAAGGTCCAGAGCAGGGCAAAAGGGGTCAAATTAGTATGGAGAATGTTCAGATCTCCTCATCTTAAGTGGGCCCAAATCCTCTACCATAAATATCTTCATGGTAGGGATCATATGGGCCTCTTCAGGGACTCCTCCCCTCTTAGAGGTTTACGTATATAGAAATTTATGTTGGACTATAGGAAAATAATCCTAGACAAATTATCATGAAATATGGGAAAAGGGGATAAAGCCCTCTTCTGGTCAGACTCTTGGGGAGGTTTTCCATTCCTTCAGCAAAAAATTAACCTAGAATTGTCTAGGGAAGTGCTTAAATCTGTGTGGGCTAGGTATGTCAAGGACTACATCATGGCTTCTGAGGGGGACTTAGCTAAGGGTTGGCCTTGGAGATCCCTTGATCAGGTAAACATCCCTTCCGAGGAGAAATTGTTGCTTCAAGACATCCTTAAGAATAGGATGGTCACCTTCAACTTAGGGTCAGATGCTCTTGTTTGGGATGGGTCGAAATCGGGAGAATATACCTCAAAATATGGTTATAATCTCCTCCCAAGTAAACAACTTTCCTCTTCCACCTCTATCCTTTCAACCTTGTGTTGGGACAAGATGTGTCTACCAAAGGCAGGATTGTTCTCATGGTTAGCCCTCCAGAATAGTATTTTAACAGCAGATAGATTCAAAAAGATGGGCTATGTAGGCTCTAATAGATGTCCCTTGTGTGAAGAGGCTGAAGAAGACAAAGACCACATCCTTCTCAAATGCAATTATGCCTCTAAGTGTTGGCTATGGTTGTGCAGCAAATTAGGGTGGTTCTCTGACTTTCCCAACACCATCCTTGGGATGTTTCAGGCATTGCCATTCCTTTTTAAGAATTCCCTTTATGGGGGACTTTGGAACCTTGCCCCCTCTTTGGTTATCTACTAACTCTAGAAGGCACACAATAGGAGGCTCTTCAAGGAGCAGAAGATGGAGTGGACCCTTATGGTGAATAAAATAGAAGCCACAATAGTGGAGACTTTGAATAGTAGAGCCTATAAATTTTCTACTAATCTCTCAGAGATGACCTACTAGGATGAGAAGATGAGGGGGAGGTGGTTTGGTTTGAGGATCCCTCCCTTTACTGGAATTGGTAACTCTAACAAGCAGGAGTTGAGAAAGGCCTGCAAGTGGAGATCCCCTAAAAAGGGTTGGTTTAAACTAAACTTCGATGGTGCTTCCTGTCGGAATCCAGGTGCTACAGGCATTGGATGGATGAGGGTGAGAGGGACTTAGCTAGGCTAGAAAAACCCATAGGGTTTCAATCCAACAACAAGGCTGAAATATTAGCCCTAATTGAAGGTCTCCTTCTTTGTCAAAATAGAGGTATCCACAAACTCGGCCATTATTATCAATGGCCTTAGGAAAGGTTCTCTGGCTGATTGGAAGTTGAATGCACTCTTATCTAGAGCTCTTGGTCTCCTTAAATATTTCAATAAAATGATTTTCAACCATATATATAGAGAAGGAAACTCTAGAACAGGTGAATTAGCTAATGCTAGAGCTGATGGGCAGTTGATTAGCTAGGAGGGCTAACCCGAGATCAGAGAATTTATTAAGCCTGTCTTTGAGCTCTTAGTTTTTATTTTAAGGCACTCTGATCTTTTAGTAGAAATCTTATTTTCTTCTTAAGATCATCTCTAAGATCCTTACGAGATTTTATTTCTATTAGTATCCATATGTATATATAGATATGCATATATATAAACATACACGTATACAATTAATTATATATATATATGCATCCATGTATATGTATTAATATTCATATAGATATAGTGTATACTAATAGGAATAATAAATTATGGTGCTTTAAGAGTTAGCTTTATCTACATTCTATAAACTCTAGAGTGGACGAATTAGCTAATGCTGGAGCTGATGGGCAGCTCATTAGTTAGGAGGGGCTATCTCGGGATCGAAGAATTTAGTAAGCCTATCTCTAAGCTCTCAGTTTTTATTTTCTGGCTCTTTGGTCTTTTAGTAGAAATCTTAATTTCATTCATCTTCTAAAGATCATCTCTAAAGGTCCTTATAAGATTTTATTTCTATTAGTATACATATGTATTTATGGATATGCATATATATATAGACATGCATGTATACAATTAATTATAAATATATAGATATAGATATATAGATATATAGATATATAGATATATAGATATATAGATATATATATGTGCATGGATGTATGTGTATTAATATTCATATAGATATAGTGTATACTAATACGAATAAGAGATTACGGTGCTTTAAGAGTTAGCTTTATCTTCATTATTATTCTATTTTTAGCATCGATTTAGTTCATATTTACCTATGGCTTTTAGAAATTTTTTAGAGGCAGTCGATTCCTTTTTCAAGATATCTCTTGTTAGTATCTTCCCTTGATTAGTGCCACTTGGATGGAATTCTTATGATGTTGATGTGACTCCCTTTCTACGTTTTGCAAGCAATTGCTTAATAGTTCATTTGTGTAAAAGCAGCGGTAATAAGTACCGTTATCATGGAGATTTCTTTCATCATATCTTGACCCTCTGATCTCTGTCACCCATCAGTATCTATCACCCCTCTTTGGTAAGATGAGTTGTATTTATTGATAAATTTAAATCTATCTCTATTTAAGTTTGTTCTGCCTGGGTTTTCGCTTATAAGTTTCTTCAAATAGCTCTGATGGATATGCTGCTAAGACTAATGGGGCTCAAGAGGTAAATGGATTTCATAGGAGAAGATAAGGAGGAGAGATTGAAAGGTATCCTGGTCCATCCGAACCCTCTGGTCATCGGGGTAGTTCTAAAAACCCTTGGGAATGACTATATTATGAATGAAGACCACAATATATCCAATTCAGACATTGCTGCGATGTTCTTGGCATTGGCTATGCATTTTGAGAATGACAGGAATGTGGTAATGGAGCTATGTAAAAGGGTCTTCAAGAAGAAACTACTTGGTGAACTAGAAAGGGTGGTGGTCAATATTGATGGAGAGCTCTCTGCTTTGAAGCCTCATGACTATGATATTCGCATCAGGATGAATAATCCGATGCTGAGATACCCAATTTTATCAATAAAGGACCTGATAGCATATGAAGCCTACAACGCCATCAGGTGGAGGAATCTCTTCTTCCTTATGTGGCTACTACAGGTTAAGAATCCCACATGCAACAGATAGTTTGCTAACTATCTGGAAGCTGAGAATATCGAAGTGGTTCAAGATGATGTGGTAATTCCTCCTTCCCCTACTTTCCCCCCTGCCAATTTACTAGCCAGCTCTAGAGAAAAGGCCCCATAGGAGTAGGTTGGGAGAGGTCGCATTGATTAGAGGGGCTCGTCCTTGTTTCAAGATCCCTGCCTCCTTTAGTCTTTTAAGTGCTTACAGTTTGCTTTTGTCCTAGACTAGTTAACACTTTTTCAAACATATGACTGTTAAGGAAGTTATTTCTCTCTAAACTATAGTTATGCTTCTTTTCCTTTAGTTGGGTTGTTCCTTGAAAAGTCGGACTTATTTATTTAAACATAGCTATGATAAAGATTATAGTTTTTTCTTTTAGTAATTTTCTTGTCCTAAATAAATTGATGGCCTTGATGTCTGATAGCTCGTATCTACTCATTCCAAGATTTTAACAAGTTGATAAATTTAAATTGATTTTGTATTACATATATTTATATATATGTGTGTGTGTGTATATATATATACATATATACTCCTATATATTTCTATATATATAGATAAATATATATATATATATAGATATATAATTTAGTATTTCTGGAGATGGGGTTGTATTAGTAAAATTTCTTATATACTTGTATTGTGGTTTTTGTCTTGTTCTATCCAAGAAGAGATTGGCCTCGCTTTCTTTCGAAAAGTTATCGAATGATTCAGTAAGGTGATTGTCCTTATTTGCTATTGTAAGCTTCTATGGTGATTATGTGAGCTTCTTCCTATAAATCGGCACTGGGTCTTTAGCTTTGAATGACATGAGATTTTATTCTTAGCATCTCCTATAGTCTCTGAGAATGTTTCAAATTTATTATGAAGGTTTGGCCATACTTGTTGTGAGGATTTTCTGGGCTAACTTCTCGTTAAGTGCTTGTTGTAGGATTAGCCTCATGGTTTTTATAAAGGTTTGGTCACGATTAGCCTTACAAAGCCCTCCCCTCGAGGTTTCAGGTTTTTGGTGCTTCATTCCTCATTCAGGGAGTTTCTTATCATAGCTCTCTTATTTAAGCTCTATAGTATTTTCTCTGACACTGATCTTGGTCGAAATATCTTTTGCTAATCATTTGTAACCTGCTTTTGAGGATGGGATTCTGGCTATCATAGGTGAAGCAGATATCATTTTTAGGTTGAAGAAGCTCTTCCAGAACTTCAATATTTTTAGAATGATATCTCTCTGTCATATAGCCCTGACCGAATGGGATTTCCCAAGGGCCATTGTATCTAGTTGTCTTTCTTATTTTTTGGGTATCATTTGATTCTGATCCTATGGGATTTTGGTGAGACTGAGGGTTTTCTTCCTCCATTCTTTCCTACCGGTGCCCACACTGAATGGGG
Organism: Cryptomeria japonica; assembly: GCF_030272615.1. NCBI lineage: Eukaryota > Viridiplantae > Streptophyta > Pinopsida > Cupressales > Cupressaceae > Cryptomeria > Cryptomeria japonica. The sequence continues at coordinate 604,073,384 of NC_081407.1, forward strand.
CTTGTAATTATTTTCTTTAATTAATAAGAAAAATTCAGGCTTCGGCCTTTTACTGATAAAAAAAAAGGAATAATTAATTTAAATCATTTATATTTTTATCTCTATATAAATTTATTACCATAAACTAATCAATATGAAGCATACACTTATAATAATGATGAAAACTCCTAAAAACATCCAAATTAAGGAATACACATAAAAATATAAAAAATTAGTAAAAATTAAATACAATGATACAACACCTTGTCAATGGTAATAAAGATTGGAATGCAATGGTATGAAAGCATTTTTAAAAAATTATAATTTTGATAATTATTTATTTATCAATATTTACTATATAATAATAAACATAATATTTTAGAATTAGAAAATAAATAAAATATTTATACCTTTATGTATATACACTAAAAGAAAAATAAAATAAAATAAAAAAATAAAGTAAATAAAATAGTTCTAAATTGATATTCTTAACTTCTTAAATAGATAAATTTAAGGTACCTATATTAATTTAAATTTCAATTTGAATATACAAATACTAAGATATCTATATTGATTTCAATTTCAATTTGAATATACATATATGCTTTTTTCCTAAAGTCTAAAATATGACAAATAACTTCTTGGAAACCACCTTATTACGCCGAGAGGCGTTCCTATATAGTCGCAACAGGGGGAGTGAAGGATAGAATAAAAGTAGAATATTTCATGTAAACATTAAAGAAAACAGAAACAATGGAAGACCAAGCATGACCTCAAAGATATGATTCAATCATTATAATTGAAAACCTAAAATCAAAGATAGCAGTTACATCCAACGATTGGAAGGAAGAAAGAAATAAAGAAAAATTATTATCTTTAAATGAAAGCCAAGGAACTAGGTCGAACTCTCATCGATTGTGGAATTTTGCTTATAATCTTTTCAGACACTAGAAAGGTAGCTGAATACACCAATACGAGTGTCATATATATAATGGAGAAATACAAGAAAGCCATAAAAAGGACTGAATCATTAGAGATTGAGAGGAGGAATGATGAATTAGCAATGCAACAGAATCAAATTTAGGATTTATAGTTAAAGGTAAGATTGTTTCTTCTTTAAAATGAGCCTGGTATGAGGTATTTTAGGTTTATGTCAATAACTGACAGTAAACTTTTATTGATTGTTGTGTAGGGTTTGAAACTGTGGAGGTTCACCGGCAAGGAGGAAAACATGGAGAGGTAAGATATCAAGACATTGGTGGGAAATCTACAACGATGAATCACTTGACTTGAGATCAAATGACATAAATGTAGAGGACAAGAGGAGATATGAAGTAGAATGAGGCTTTTCTTGGGCTTTGTGTGGTGAAATGCCTAAGCGAGCCCACGTATTGCCTACTCCACCAATCTGGGCATTGACCATGACCATTTTACATTCTTGGAAATGCCTTCTTCAACAACAAGAGCAATGTCATTTCCCTCTGCCATGTGTTCTCGATTTAAATGCTCTTGAAGCAAGGTATGCATAATGATTATTAAAATTTTGAACTCATCTTCTAATAGTTTTCATTTCAACCTTTGAGTGTGATGTAATTGGTAAATTTTGAATAGCTAGAAGATTTTCTTATCACCCTAAGTCATTTCAAAAAAAAATTCAATATGTTTGAAATGGAAGCTATGCGAGACAAAGGATTGCACAATTTTATGTAATGTTTAGTAAACAAGTTTTCAGAGACACTCTCATATTTTATATGTATTATATTCAAATAAAATATCAGCATTTTACATAATTATTTGCTAAATCTTTGTCTTACATTCCAAACTTACAAATAAAAAACAATTCTAAATCCTTGTCTAAATTAGAAAGTTTCAATTAAATAATTTAATTTGTGATACTTTTAAGATTTCTTTCTACTAAAATAAATTGAGATTATATCAAAAATATCTTTATACTTTAAAATAAATAAATTATATAACATTTATTTTTGTCATATGTAATCTTTTACTAAATCTCAACCATATTTTTTAGGTTTCTATATTTGAGTTTTCTTTAAATTATATAAATTAAATAAAATAAGTATTAAATAATTGCTTCACATTTCTTACAGTTACTATGCACGAAAGAGGAAATAACAAAAGGCGTGAAAGAGGAAATAGAAAAAAGCAAAACAGACAAAGAAATGTACTGAAGTTTAAGTTTAACAAATCAATTTTAATTATTTTTATAATAGATATGTATAGTTGTATTGATGGACACCATTGATTTGATAAAAATAAAATAAAGAAGCTTAATTTCCAATTTAAAAAAATAAAAAGTAAGTTCTATATTTCAACATTTTAAACATAAAATTATAATTTGTAAATTTATTGTCTTACATTCCAAACTTTCAAATGAAAACAATTCTAAATCCTTGTCTAAATTAGAAAGTTTCAATTAAATTAGAAAGTTTCAATTAAATAATTTAATTTGTGATACTTTCAAGATTTCTTTCTGTTGATTTGAAAAACTGAAGTTTAAGTTTAATGAAATTAATTTTAATTATTTTTAAAATAGATATGTACAATTGTATTGATGGACACCATTGTTTTGATAAAAAATGAATAAAGAATCTTAATTTCCAATTTAGAAAAATAAAAAGTAACTTCTAATTTTTAAATTTATTGCTAAATCTTTGTCTTTAACCCCAATCGAAATATAATACTAATCCTAACTATAATGAAATCCTTATTATAATCAAACCCTAACCTTCACAATATCCCTAATCTAGACCTAATTTAATCCTAATCATAGCCTAATCTTACCATAAATGAAACCTAAATTTAACCTAACCCTAAACTTGAACATAACCCTAGAATTAAGCCCTAACTACAATTTTAACCCTAATCTAACCATTATTAAATCCTAAAAACCCTAACTATAGTCCTAACCCTAACCCTTAACCCTTACCCTAACCTTATGATATAAACCCTAAACTCTAGACATGATCCTAATTATGCTTTCAAAGAGTCATTCTCTTAAACAACCATAAACAATGGTCTTAAGTTGCCATTTTCATCTACAAACCATGCTTTACAAGAAACTTTCTATATATATATTATCCCTATTATCATAGATATGGATAAAAAATAATGAATTATCTTTTCGATAGTTAAATGCTAAAAAAACAACTAATGAATAAATAATAATTAAATAATCTCGATAAATTAAACAACTCTTAATCAATAGAAAATAACAAAAAAACATTTTAAAAGTTTAAAAAATATGGGATGAAGATAAACCTTAAAAAAATGCTTATCCTTTAACCAAACTATTGACCATGTATTTAGCCAACAATACAGACAATAAACACCAAAACAATAATATATCACAATGCACAAGTGACATACAAAGGATTATATTGTAATCATAATACAAATGATTTTTATTATTTCATCAAATTAAAAAAGATGAAAGTAGCACATAAAAGATAATAAAATTAGTATAAATTTATTAAACACATCCATTTGAAGGATTCTCATATATATTATATAGAAGTATTTTAGATATCTATACTAATAAAAAAAAATTAATATGTATAATAGAGTTATTTTAATTTAACTAAAATTATTAAATTTAAAATTAATATAACTTTTCTTAAACCTTACTTTATTTTTTTTATAGAATATATAATAATTTATTTATATACTAAAATATTATATTCTTTTACATAAGAAAATACATAATCTTTTCAATAAAGAATCTAAAAAGAATTTTTAAGAAGTGAAAATAGGTTTAAATTTGAAAATATAGAAAATATTTTATAACATGTACAATTTTTTTTTGAGTCAAGTCTTAACTCTAATACTACACCAAATTGAACCCTATCCCTAAACCAAATTGAACCCTAACCCTAATTTAATTGAATAATAATCTAAATTCTAACCCTAATTAAACTCAAATCCTATGCTTAACTATAATTAATCCCTTATCACAATCAATCCCTACTACAATTGAACCCTAATTATAATTAAATATAACCCTTTAAACCCTAAGTCTAAGATTTGGATCTAATTGAACCCCAACCCTAAGCTAATAGTAACCCTAACCCTAATTATGCTTGAACCATAATGTTAATTAAACAATAACTCAAACTTTATTTGAACCCTAACCATAACCCCCAAATTAATCCTACAATAGTAACCTTAGTTGTAATCTAACCCTAAAATTAATCCAAACCATAATTAAACACTATCTGAAACTTAAACCTCAACCATAAAGTTAAACTTACCTTGACCCTATTCCTAATCTAAACTAAATTGAACCCCAACACTATTTGAATATTTATGGTAACACAAAACCATAACTCTAATTAAACCTTAGCCCTAACCTTAAAATCAATCTTTATTCTACAACCCTAAACCTATTTGAATCCTAAAACTAAATCTAACTATAATAGTGAACCTAATCCTAATTAA
>NC_081407.1:604078317-604103335 GCF_030272615.1 Cryptomeria japonica
AGACCCTTCTGCTGGAGGTCATGAAACTCATCCACCCTACGCTATATGAAATACTCTGATAAGTACCTCTCTCTGAATCTCTCTATGAAAATATCCCAGGTGAGGGTCTCTATCTCTAAACCACACTTATATTCTTCCTGTCTCCACCATGTGGAGGCTGTTCCTCGCAATAGGTGAACCGTTGCACGTGCTTTTAGATTGCTCTCATAAGAGCGCAATGCAAAGCGTCTATCTAGGCTTAAAAGCCATGCCTCTACTTCTACCCCATCGGTAGATCCCCCAAAAGATGGTGGCTAAAGACGCATAACCTCTCTAATTAGATCCCCTGGATCCCAGCGTGCCCTCTCAATATACACTGGTGCTACGACTGGAGGTGGTGCTGGTAGGTGAATGGACTCGGGCTCATGCCCAGCCTGACTCTCTACGGGATTAGGAGGTGGACTCCTACTCCATTCCCGTTCTACTGTTCTATGGCTTTCTGAGTTCTGGTTCTCAATATTATGATCTACTGCCGGAAGCCTATCCTGAACTATGCCAATCAGGTTCTATAGAGCTACCAAGATGTCTCAGTTTGGGTCAACTGATCGTTCGGGAGGAGCTGCTGGGTTCACTTCCTGAACCGATTCCTCCCTAATGACCTCTTCGCGTGCCATGCGTTCACGCCTAGGGCCTCTACCACGTTTGCGAGTTTGTCGCGTAGTTGGAGGCATCCTCTTTAAGAAAATAAAATAAAATGAAATAAAAAACTATTTTAGGAGAAATATTTTAGCTAATTTTAAAAAAATAAATATAATAAAAATAAATACAATTTAATTAATTAAATAATTATAGCGAAATGTAATGGAGTAAGGTTCCTAGTGTTGGTAACCTTGCTCTGATACCAAAATGTCATGCCCAAACTTTTGGGCACAAACGGAATAATTTTTTTTTTTTATAAATACTCAACTAAGTACGATTAACTTAAATGCAACTAATTTGGTCTTAACTATGTTTTGAATGAATCAAACAATTAAATTAATTGGGCGATAAAATTTTCTAAGTTATAAGTGAGCTAATATTTCCCCAAAAAGTTATCACTAATCTCCATTATTAAATAATTAATTTTCCCTTAGCAATTAATCTCAAACGTAATACATGATCTTTAATTTAATTGATCAATAATCTCTTATAGTTCTTTAACTACCTAGGGTCTAAATTTAATTTCCCCTAACTCTTTGATTAAATTAACCCACTAAATAAAATATTCATTAATGAAGAAGTGCCTAATAAATTTCAAGATAAATGGACCAACAGGGCACTACATGAATCGTTATGTTTACACAAGGGTTTATCCTACCCAACGTTTTAAATTTTTCTCACTAGATGCTCCTACATTCATTTATTAATTAAAAGCACAATCCTTATCTTACAACTATCTATTTGAACCCAAATAAATATAGAATTTAAACTATATATATATATATATATATATATATATATATATATATATATATATATATATATATATATATATATATATATATATATATATATATATATATATATATATATGCTTATGAATATATTCTAAAGAGAGAGGGGGGGGGAAGTTTTTATTTTAATTTATTATTTTACCCCCTTTTTTTAAAAAAAAATAACCTACAAGTCACATGCTACCCTAAACTTTTCTTTATCACACCCACACACACATATCTTATTTAAAATAACCAAGTGTGCTTGCCCTAACCCGAAACTAGGGTTAGGGCAAATATGTTTTAACATCTATTATTTTGTGAGTGGTGTGTGTGTGTGTGAAAAACTCCTTTCTTTTTTTTTTCTGTGTGTGTGTGCAGGTGCGGTAGTGGCGGCCCAAGCTCTAACCCTTGGCCGAGCCAAAGGGAGGAAGGCGGAGGGAGCCGAGTGGCCAAAGAGATGGCGGCGGAATTGGGGGATGGCGGCGGAGGTGGTTTTTTTTTAGTGGGGAGTGAACGGTAGTGGGCGGGGTTTCCCCCGGGCGCCACTGTGCTTACCCACAGTGCGGCCGAGCACCGTCCACTGTGGGTAGTCACAGTGGCAGACCGGGAGCCACCACCACTGTGGTTACCCACAGTGGGGGACTCGGTGTCGTCCACTGTGGTTACCCACAGTGGCGGCATCGAGCCGTCCACTGTGAGTAATCACAGTGCGGGCACGGCCGCGCCGTCCCCTGTTTTCAGAGGGGTTCAGCCCTTTGGTGACTTTAAATTTTTTTTTATTATTTTTTTTTGTATTACTTTTTTTTTAAATATGATAAAAAAAACATTTAATATGTATATATATATATATTTTTTTTTATTTTTATTTTTTTTGTTAGAAATTTTAACATGTCAATATTTCACTGTTTTTTTTTTTTTTGCTTAATAAACAGATTATCAGAATACTCTTTAAGGAAATAAAATATTTAAAAATATATATATATATATATATATATATATATATATACTTTTTAAGCTATAATCCATTTAGGCATTTTTTTTTGAGTTGATTATTTTTGTGAATCTATAAAATGCATACAAGATTTTCCTAATACTATTTGCAGTTTGTAAAATGGGGAAAATAATTTATTTTAAAAAAAAAAAAACAGTTGAAGAAATATGTATGTTGAATATTCTGTTTTGTTTTTTTTGTTTAAAAACAGCATTCTGCAACTAACATCTACAGTGCATCCTAACAGCACTTAATATACATTTTTTTTTTTATAACAAAATAAACTAAAACTAGATGCTAATTTTTTTTTTAAAAGAAATAGACTATCATAATAAGATTTATTTCTGTTTTCAATGGAAAAATAATGACAGTTTTATTTGCAGCAGCATTATTATAGCTAAATGAACATATAGAGACAAATTAAATTTCATTTGCCAAATAGACATAAGTGCAACAACATCCTTTTTTTTATGAAGATTTAAATACAAACTAATTTCATTTCTCCTTCCCTTTTTGCAATACTAACACAAGTAGGAAAAATATACTTCTTTTACAAATTTAAGTACAAGGTAAATAAGATTACAAATAGGTATGAAAACCCAACAAGTATTTTCCCTTCCATAGTAACATGAATACAATATATACACTTCTTTTTTGAAAATAAATACAACAAAACACTTCTTTTTTTTTTTTTTTACAAGCTAATATTGAATACATATTCTTCTTTAAAACTTTTCTGCAACACAAAAACAACAACAAAGCTCTTTATTCTTTATTTTCCCATCCAAAGCAACCTGCAATAAAAACACAACTTGACCATGGAGAGCTCACCTCCCAGCCTAGGCTTACTAGAAGCCACCCCCAAGCTTGGAGAACCAAGCACTAAACGAGTTACAAACAAGCAAACAACACAACAAATAAGGCAAACACTCAACATACATCTTCCCATCCCAAGCTACACTTTCACCACATCTTGTGATGATCTTTCCACGGGTGGAATTGGACCAAGTACCATTGGGGAGATTGCAAGCCAAAATACAACTCAAGCCACCTCATGGCAATACAAAATACAACAAATAATACACCTCCACACCTTATGCCCCCCAAAAGCTCAAAGGCCATATTTTCTCCCCTTATGACCCCCAAATGCATACACAAGGCTATGCAGCAAGGGTCACAAAGAACACCCTTGAGATCACTCTCCTTAAGGAGAGCCTCTCACCCAAGGTTGTCATGCTTCTTCCACCCCAAGACCATCCTACTCTCCCAAGAGTAGGAGGTCTTGAACACTCCCAAAACAAGAACAATTAAACAAAAAACATAGAAATGAAAACTTGCATTTTTCTCCTACAAAAATTTACATATACACATCTCATTCAACAAGCATTTCTTTCTTTCAAACAACTTAAACAACATAAACAAAAGAAAGTAAAACCAACCTTAATCTGCCAATAGGTATGTTAGATTTAGTTGGGGATGAGCTGCCCAAATCCACACAAACTTTTCACCAATCTTCCCCCAAAAATTCTATTCTACAACTAATTTTTCAAACAAGTGCATAATCTCCAACAATGGAGAGTGGGTGATTACTCACTAAGTCCCTAATCCTTGCCTAAGAAGGCCTCTCACACACTTCCCAACCCCTTGGGTGAGGTGAGAGTTCCCATTGGGTGCTCTTCCCAAACTCTTACACATTACTAAAACTGGAAAGGGAAAAGGTGAGAGAAGATGGGGAAGAGAGTTTGACATCAAAAGGGAAGGTTGTCTATCCTAGGAGGAACTTTCTAAGTTGAATTTTCGCTCACCTTGGAAAAACCACTTTTTGAGGTGACTAAACAGTCACATGGGAGTAGTCACATGTTTCAAAATACCCCTAACCCATAGGTATACCCTTTGGACCTTTGGAAAAGCCCTAAAACTGACCCTAGGAGTCCATTTAACCCCTTAGAAACACAACTGAAGTTTACCTACGGGTCAAACCTGAGTTGACCACTCCCAAGACTCCCTACCCAAGGCAAATTTGGGACCACACTCATGTGTTTGAATGGCTTTGGTAGAAACAAAACTCCCTCCAAGAGACAAGTCAAAATCAATGACACTAATCATCACATGTGTCAAGTGACACCATAAAATACAATATAAAAATCACACATGGAATTAGTCTCTTGTAGGATTACACATATACATAAAAATCAATTTTAACACTCAAGCATCATTCACATCACAAATAAAATACATTACAAACAGGGTGTTGTCTCTCCAAATAGACAACCCCTGGCTTAACAAACGTACATTGGTCTAGGTTTGGTTCTCCATATAAATTCCATGGTCACATGGATAAATTTCCTGCGCATCTCAATTAACACATTAGTAATTCCAAATAATCACAATTATACATAATTAAATACATGGATTTCATTGCACATCAAACACTCATACATTTGGCAATAATAATTCAATATCTCACCCATTCAAATTCGATTCCACATAAGCAATTAACATAATTTTCAAAATTGAACCATTCATAAAATAAGCATCATTTTTTTTTTATCATCAAAATGAAGTCCTGCAAATTCCAATAATGACATTCACCATTTCAAAGTAATTCTATTCTAGCAACATGTAAAGTTTCATAATCATCAAGCATAAAATAAAGCATCATCATATGTCAATGTGATCCAAATCATGGAGTCATATAGGTTCTAAATCCATAAAGCATAAAATAAAGCATCCATAATAGTCTCAATATGCAAATAACTGAAAATGTCAAACTGAGTCGGGGTAGGGCCTCACATCAAACCGAAATTCAAAGTTTGATTAGGGCAAGGGTACTACAGAAGCATATCAAGTCATGTGTGACATGCATAACATATATAAGCATATTTTATATTTTCTTAATGCTCATACAAATTACAAATAGATTATTGTAAGGGAATTGATTGCATTTGAAGGGATGACTATTTATCATATGCTTATGTTATTTTAAGAAAATGGAGAAATTAAAGAATAGTACATAATGGAAGGTAGACTTTATGAACATTATTTCTCCAATGTATGTAGACATCAATGTTGATGAAGAAAGAAATGTTGAAAAGTTAACTTTTTACTTAGATAGACTCTCGCAGCTTGAACATGGAATTATCCTGACCACCATTGTTATAAGTGGACAATTAGGAGATGAATATCCCGAGCATGTGGAACACATCAACTACTTTTTGATTGATGATATTTTTAAACTTTAAATGAAGGAGAATGTGAATTTAATTTGAATGTCAACTTAACCATCACTAAGGGCTCCACCTAACTTCACCATTAGCTTGTGGGCATGTTTTGATATTAAAATAAAATTAACAAAATGTAATTTTGATCTGCATTTAAATTAATCATCCTTAGGGACCACATTTACCATATCATCAGCCTTGCAGTCATGTGCTTCTTCATGCAATCTCAATGTTTTTTATATTAGTTTGTATTTAGTTCAAATAATGGAATGTCTTCCTCAGTTTTTGGGACTTTCACCAACGGTTTTGGCATATCCAACTTACTTTTAGGTGGAGATTTGAAGATGTTTTCATATTGTTATGCAAAGATGGCTTTTGGAATATTCTCTTGTTAAGAATGATAGTCAAATGAAAACTTGACACATGTACATAACTTCAAGCATGTTGCTCCCTTGCTCCTATAAAAGGGAATTCAAAACCATTTTGAAAGGATTTTAAGTTTGGGATTTAGAAGGTCGGGTCTAGTTTTGTAAAATGTTATTCTTGGGGAATATAGAAGAATAATTAGCTAGTCATATCATTTGTACATAAAATTTTGATAAGATTGAGAAATCAAATATACAATTTCTGATTAAGTTGTCTCCTTAATGTTTTGTTCAAACTCTTTTGAAATTAGCAAGAAAGTTTTATTGATTTCATCTTTGTGTTCTTTACATAGTGTATATCTTTCTTTTGTATCTTCTCAAGGATAAGATCATACAAATTTAAATAAGATATAAAAGTTTGAGTGAAACACTATGGATCTGAAAGTAGAATTGAAATCAGATATTAATTGGGAAAATGTAAATCATTAATATTGGGAACCCTATGATCTTAAAATATAATTGATGTATTTTTTGTTTGTTTCATTCTTAAAACTAACTATATAACTTAGGATAGGCACCGATCAAGAAACCACATCCATCAGATAGAATCACTTATAAATTTGAATGAATCACATTTATTTTAACTATTTTCCTTTTCTTTGAGTTTGTCATATATGCTATGAAGAATATCATTCAAAAGTAAATTTGAAGACGTACCTAGATTCATTTATGTTGTCACATTCTCCATACCATTGAAAGGTGGATTTGAAGGCATAACAAGATTTTTTTCTCTAATTGTATTATCTTCCATATTCACCTCTTGCATATTTGCATCATCTACATCTATTCCATCCTCTGTAATCTCTTCCATTTTATCTCTCCAATAGTCATGGAACCAGATGATTCAATATTATTCATTTCTTGAATCCTCGTTCTTTTATCTCTTTGTCATTGTGTCTCCTTTCTATTTGCTTCAATTTATCCAGGGGTCATGACCTTCCATTTCTTCCTCTTTTGACATTGTCTTGATCCAATGATTACCAAATTCTAAAGTACAAATGAATATGAATAATAAAAAATCAAATTTTTATTCCTCTTCAAAATGACTCATCAAGTACATTATTCTACTTCTGAATTCTTGCAATGGTTGAATCCTTCTAAAACTGAATAGAACAGTACATGTAAAGACCTCTATAGACACTGAAAAATTCTCCTAAGTCTTTGACGACACTTTTCACTAACCTTTCGTCTAAACTGATTAAATAATTTTAATTATTTAATAGTACTAATTTTCTTCTTCTACTTTCCTATAATTAAATAATCCTTAATTATTTAATTATTGTTCTTCTAAACTATTAATTAAATAATCTTCAATATTTAATTAATATTCATCATTATCTCTTTCCAATCAATTAATCTTGATCTTAATTGAGTAATCCTAACTATTCTTCTTTGATTAAATAATTCTCTAATTATTTAATCCCTTTATTCTAAGTTAATTATTCTTCCATGATTAAATAATTATTTTAGTTATTCCCTTCTCCAAATTATTCTAATTAAATTAATTTTTAATTTATTTAATTGTCACTTGTGGGTGAAATAAATGAGTTTTATTTATTTATTTATGACCCCACTTACCTCTTCCACTTCTAATTTCTATATCCCTAATCTCTTCAACTTGCTAATTCTCCATTAGACTTTTCCTCTTTCATTTTGGCATATCTTGTTAAAAATGAATATTTCCAATATTTATTTTTACTTAACTCTTATCATTTCTATTTCTTCCTCAACATTGGAAATGCAATTTCCTTTTTATCCTCACTTAACAAGTCCTCTCATTTAATCTCATCCATTGATTATTTTCAATCCCAAATCAATCTTAGTCATCCAATCAATCTCAAATTTTCTATAAATTGATCTCTTTTCTTGTTGATTTACAACCATGCTTTGAGTATCCTTATGTTGCCTAAATGATTTTTCTATCGTCTCATCATCTTTATTTCAATGCACTTGCTTTGTAGGTGAGATCTACAACAATTTGAAGGAGAAAGAAGAACAATGGAAGAACAATGAAGGAGATATCTACATTTGGTTTGCATTTTTTTTGTATTTCATCTTCATGCTTTCATTTAATGTGTTAGGATTACATTCCATAGCATTTAGATTTGTGGTTGACTAATTTATATGTTATGATGCATTTGCTTAATTCCTACATCACATATTCTATCATTTGAATCCTTCTAAAACTAAATAGAATAATACATGTAAAGACCTAAATAATGATTGGAAACCTATAGAATAGGTCATTGTCGATCATACAGTGTAACATGTAAATTTGCAATAAAACACTAGTAAGACATTTCTACTAAAAAATAAAACATAATGGCCAAAAAGAAACATGTTCTTGTTTATGAAATGGGATCATGTATCCTAAATGGGATCCTGTTTCCTTTTGAGTCGTTTAAATTTTTAAAAGAAAATATAAAAAATAAAATGAGATCTCATTTGTGGAACGAGATCTCATTTCTAGAATGGGATCTCATTTGTGGAACGAGATCTCATTTCTAGAATGGGATCTCATTCCTAAAAGTTTGAATTCTAGGCCTAGTTAAATATACAGGTTTCAAGTCAAAAAAATGTTTGGGGAGTCGACCCTTAGCTTTGGACCTTCTTTGACCTTGAACTTAAAGGTCCTGTCAGTGTCATTAGAGAAGAGTGACTTTGGACATATGTTAGATGACTTTTTTTGCAAAAATTTTTAATGAAATAAAACCCATTATATATCATGTTATCTAGATTTCAAATATGTATTTTTTTTAAATTGAATTATTTTTTCAAATTTTCAATTATATTTTCTGAAACTGGTCCATAAACTTGAAATAATAGGTTTTCTTACTTTTTTATTGTTTATTTCTCTTTTTTTCATGTGTGAAACAAAAACCTTAATGTTTGGCAACAAAAATGCATTTGCAATATATATATATATATATATATATATATATATATATATATATACAACTTCAAACTCAATAGGCATATAAGAAATAACACCAAGTATTCAATCACCACATAAAGCATAAACCACATGACACAAGAGTTTATACATGGAATTTAACCCAAATGGGAAAAACCACAGTGGGAGTTAGTACCCACAAGATCCACTATCTGTAGTATAGAGAACTGGCCGATTAAGGTCTACAACACCCAGTTAGGGGCACACCCTATTAGGAGTGTCTAAGCCCAGTTAAGAGCTATACAATAAGGCCTTTGAGGACCAGCCCTACTAGGAGATACCCAAGTTACTAGGATTTGCTAACACAAGTTAATGTGTCACCTGGTTAGAAGATTTTAATGATCAAACATGTTAGGATCTGACTGCACCCTATTAGGAGACACCTTATGAGAGGATTTTCTTGTTGCAACTATTAGGGAGAAACCAAGTACAAATGATATCAGTATAACACCTTCACTGTCTAATAAGATCTACTTCAGAACATTACAACATCTCATAGATTTCATCTCTTAACTCCTCTGATCATCGGACTATCAGAAATACAAAATTCGCTAATGATATTTTATACTATCTGTAGCGTCCTAAAATTGCGACACTTGCAATTTCGACTGCATTTGGGTCTTCACGATGGCGATGCAACACGGAACCTGAATGGAGACCCCGAAACTTGTTTATGACACCAAAAACTGCATTTCTCAGCACCCTGGCCTGATCCTCCTTGCACCCTGCTGCCCCTGGAGGTGGGACCATGGCACCCAGCACCCTGGTCCTTCAGGATTAGGGCGCCCAGTGCCCTGGTCCCCCAGGACCATGGTGCCCAGCGCCTTGGTCCCTGGCCCTATTTTGGGTCCGGTCTCTTATGGGGCTTCGGGTCTTTAAGTTTGCAAATTGGAAAATAATGTTTCCTGGTCAGCCTAAGGTCAGGAAAATCAGTCTTTTAACCCTAATTGGCAAGTATATAAACTACATTTCCTCTCCCATTTTGGGGAGATGAAAAAAAAAGGAGGCGGAAACGATATTCAAACATTCAAGCATTTAAGCATTCAAGCATTCAAGCATTCCTTCAAGCAATTGATCATTCTAAGTCTCCATTCAAGGCTAAGTGTTGCATTCAAGACAAGGATTCAACCATTGAAGAGGAGATCACTTACAACATACAACATACTACATACATTACACCTTCGCATGTAAGAATACAAACATTCTTACAACAAGGTATCAGTACTTGTTTACATTACAAACATTTACATTTACAGCATTCTCATATCTTGGTTAATTCCAAAATCGGGGTTTGACCTAAAGGCAAACCCCTCATCCCTAACCCCCCAATCGTCCTCTCTTTTCTGTGTGTAGGTTGCAGGTACGCGGCTGTAATTGAAGATCTGGAATCCTTGTGCAGAGACGAACAGATCCACCTTCGTTTCGCGGATTTTTCGGAGGACCGTGTGCACGCCGGGCGCCATCGTCCCGTCAACTTTTGCTCAAATTTGCAGAACAACACCGTCTCGACATTTTACTGCTAATTCTAGGTCCGCAGCTTCATCCTATATTCCTATCTCTGTTTATAAGTGAATCTTTCTCACTTTTCATGCATTCCTAGTTCAATCTTTCTATCTACATTTCTTTACAAAAGAGGGTATCCTTGATGTCTTAACCCTTGAAACTCATATAGAATCCAATCTTGCATTGCGTGGGATTGGATCTTGTGGGTTTCAACCCCTCTTTTGAATGTAAAGTCTCTCCTAAGTGAAAACCATCAACCCTAGTGACCTCCCTTCTCTCTCCTCGGAGTTGGGGAGGGGAGAACGATTAGGGTTCGATTTTTCCGCTTTACATTTTGGTGAACCCGATGTGAACATCCTCATTCTGATTATTCATGGTTAGATCTGAAAAATTTGCTTCCTTAATCACATTTCCATGTTTGATCTTTTGCAAATTTTAGAGGCTAATCGCATAAAAACCCTAAAATTTTCTTTTTAAGTAATTAAACTTGTGAAATGTTTAATTGTTAATGCTTGTTTCAGATCTACCCTTCTATTGCAAATTATCAATTCATATTTGTGCTTTAATTCTGAAAATTAAGTGGTTAAGTGTCAAAACCCTAATTTTTAAAACCTTCTTGATTCAACCTTTGACTGATAATTTGACTGATCAAAACACCTCCAAATCGGCTGTAATTTTGGATTCCGCAATAAAATAACAATATCTTTCATCCCTGAAAATTTGGAAAAAAGTTGTGAGGACCGTGTGCATCCCGAGCGCCATCGTCCCCGACATTTTTTTTGAAATTTCGGGAGCTAGATCTTACTGTATTTTTCTGCTAAAATCCAGAATTTTGGCTGATTTTATCAATTTTAACACTTTCAAAATTAAAGTCAAAGTTGGTCTAGCGATTGCTTGGATTGAGGCTTCTAATTATTCAAAAATTGTTGAAATTGAAATTCATATCAAAATTGTGTTTCTTACAGTCCTAAATCTGAAAAGTGTGTTAGCATTCATTCAAAATTTCAGTGCTTTATTCAAATTTTTGTAGTTTGTGACTTTTGAAATTAAGTGTCTAATTGCGATAACCTTGATTTCCACTTTCAAATTTGAATTTTGCGTGAAATTGAGTCAACTTTTAAATTTCAAAACTTGCATTGCTTTTAGTATTTCCCTCTAAAATCATAAAATTCAAAATTTCAGTTTCCCTCTCTTTTTCAAAATTCAAATTTTGCATTTTTCAACAATCTTGGTAGGGTTCAATTTTGAGATTGCAACTTTAATTTGGCCTATCTACAGATCGTAAAATCACTCAATTTTTTCAGATTAGCTTTAAAATCATCATAACTTTCATCCCTGAAAATTTCGAAAAAAGTTGCGAGGACCGTGTGCACTCCGTTCGCCACGGTCCCGGACATTTTTTCCGAAATTTCGAGAGATTGTCCTGATTGTATTTAACAGCTTAAATCTAGGAGATTGGCTGATTTTATTGAAATTTGCTACCTTTAAAATTCAAAATCTTCTCTCTTTCTTTAGTGCATGAGTTTTACAACAATAAGCCCTACTTACACTATTCCCGTTAGACGAAGCCTTAGAATTAAGTCTTTCCAAGGTTTAATTACTGAGGAGATGGAACCTAATTTGAATGGCCCTTTTAACGAGGACATGGGTAATTCCTCCAATCCTCTTGATGATGAAGAAGCTCTCCATGAGGTTTCTGTAGAACAACTTTCAAAATTGGATAATCAATTTGATGATTTTCGACAATGGATGTCTCAAGAATATCCTGATAGTGAAGCTCTTTCCTTAATTGAGGGTCTAAAATGTATGATTCAAAGTGATAAGAATGGAATTGATATTTTGCGTGGTATTGCACACATTGTGGATTCGAATGTGATGCCTATGAAGAGTTCTGCCGAAACTTTGGGTTATACACAACCTCCTACTCAAGTCAATCATTCTATTCCTTTGACGACTCCTATTGCTAGTACTCCTACTTTTACATCAAACATAATGACTACTTCAACACAAGACATTCCTCCCATGATCACCAGTCATGGGGGCAATCCTTCTTCTTCAATCAACCCTCTTCCTTCATTCAATCCAACTTCTTCATTCATTACTTCAATGAGTGTTCCTATTATATCACCACAAATGAACATGACGCAAGGGGGCAATTCGTTTAATCATTCCATTCCTCCTTGTAGTGTTCCTCTTGTCCAATCATCTCCTATGACTAACTATCATAGTGTCCCACCACCTTACTCTCTACCTTCTTTCAATAACATAACACCTCCATCACAATCTAACACGTCTAATACGAACTCTTCGACTGAAGTGACCATTAACAATCTTGCACAAACTGTCTCTTCTTTACAGCAACAAATTGCCTCTATGAATCAATCTAAGTTTAGTGTGCCCACATTTGATGTTGCGAGCCCACTTTCTCTTGATATTGTTCGAGCTATTCCCCCTAAACATGTTGAAATTCCACATTTGGAGCTTTATAATGGTAAGGGTGATCCTCTAACACATGTTAAGACCTTTCAAACAATATGTACCGATTTTGCTTATGACCAAAGGTTGCTTGCAAAACTGTTTACTAGAACATTAAGAGATAAAGCCCTACAATGGTATTTCTCATTGCCTTCTTATTCTATTTCTTCTTTTGAACAACTTGCAAATGCTTTTATTCAACAATTTCAAAACAATATAAGTCCTAAAGTTACTTTGATTGATTTAATGCATTGTAAACAAGGTGTTAAAGAAAGAGTGACTGATTTCATTGGTAGATATAAGCATTTGTATGCTCAAATTTCCTTTCCAGTGCCTGACAATGATATTCAAAGAATCTTTATTTCTAATCTACAAAAAGATATTAGAGAAAAACTCCTATTTTCTGAGTTTACTTCTTTCCAACAGTTGTGCGCAACTCTTCACAATTATCAACTGACTGTGAGTCAAATGGAACAAGCAAATCCTATGACTCTGAGTGATAAGGGTGATAGTAGTCAACAACCATTTGGGAAGTTTAAACCGAACAGAGAGTCCATTAAATTCAATGAAAACATCATCAATAACAACGTGAATGCAACATCAGGTGTGCCTCCTATTTCTAAATTTTTCAAGAAAGAAAGAAAGTTCACTCCTTTGAATGAATCATTGCATAGTATTATGAATAAGTTATTGGAACAAAATGTGCTTACTCTTCCTCCTATAAGGCAAATAGATCCTGCAAAGATTAATTCGCCCTATTTTGATAACAAATCTTTTTGTCAATTTCATCGTCATCCTGGGCATGATACTGAAAAATGTTTTTCTTTAAAAGGTAAAATTCAAGATTTGATTGATAATAATACTATTTCTGTTTCTGGAGTGAATGATAAAGGCAACACATTTGTAGCTCCTCCTAACCAAAATCTTAAGATTTTCACTGATCCATTGCCTTCTCATACCTCTAACGCGATTGATACTACTGATTCCTCTGTCTCACCTGATGATCTCATGTCTATGACTCCGAATGTGATTAACTTTGTAGAGCAGCAGAAAATCCCTAAAGAACCTTCCATCACATTTGATTCCAGTGAGACTATCAGGGCACCTGATGGTCCTTTATATATAGTTGCAAAAGTCAAGAATACACCTTGTCGTGGAGTGCTTATTGATCCTTCTTGTATGGTTAATGTCATTACTGAAGAATTTCTTTTTACTTTGCAATTGAATCAAGTGATCTATGACGAAACAAATGTGGTTGTGAAACTATTTGATGCATTTTCTTCTCATGCAATTGGTTCTATTACATTACCTATTGAGGTCCATAACAAACCCCTTGATGTGGACTTTGCTATTATTCCATCATCCGAACAATTTCGTGTGAAGCTAGGCTATCCTTGGCTATCTTCCATGAAAGCTATTGCTTCTCCTATTCATAAGTGTTTGAAATTTCCCCATAATGGTGAAGTTGTTACTATCAATCATAGCCTCTTTAAACCAGCTGAAAGAACTTCTAGCGTTCCTATTGATTACTTTTGGCCTAAACAATTCCAATCTCTTCCTCCGCGAAGTGATCATCTTTTTAAATCTTATCAAAAGTGGAAAAAAGATATGATCCTTTCTCTAAGTGAACCTAGAACACCCAAACTTGACATTCCTATCATTCTTGAGAAGGAAGTTCTTCCTTTGAAAGATAAAACTAATGTCTTTCCTCAAGAAGATTCCCAACCCATTCCTATGGATGTGACTATGCCTATATCTAATAAGCTTTCTAAAAGTAGACCTATACCTCCTCGTCATGATGGACTTGGTCTTCTTCCTAAACCAAATATTCCTCCCTTATATGGAGCAGTTCCTCCTCCTTCCTCTTATGGAGAGAAGAGATCTTCCTCTTCTCCTATTGTTCAACTTAAGAGACCACAACCTAAACACCCAAGTGATAAGGATGAGAACATTCCTCCTCCTCAATCTTCTCAACTTCCTACTAAGACTAGACGAAATCGTTCTGCACGTGAACGCCGACGAAAGCGTCGTCTTAGAGCTCAGGCAGCTGCTTCTCAAACTTTGCAACCCCCAAAAACACCTTCAGCCAGTATTATTCCATTTTCTCCTCAACCGACGATTGAGCCGAAATCTCCTAAACATAAGATGCATGATGGTCTTGATCCTGTGCGAGTTAAAGATCCTATTTTTATAAATCTTGATGATGATATAGATGAAAATGTTATTCATGATGAAAATGTTACTCCTGTTCATTCTGATAGTGAATATGAATATATTGATGTTGATAACCATTTATCTAACGCATTTTCTAAAGCACTTATCCTAGCTCCTAGACAAGAACACCGTGGCTTGGGATATGAACATAGCCCTTGTTTGGATCTTGTGATAGCTCCATCTGCTGTGTTGGATGTTCCTCCTCTAGCGTGTTTCCTACCTTCCCGAAATACTGATCAGCAAGATCGGGGGGTAGATGACGTGCTAGACTAGTTCATTAGCATAGCAGATTCTCTCCTCCTCTCTTGATCTTTTGTTACTTCTTCTATGTGTTATTCTCATTCTTCTATTTGTTGTCCTTAGTGTTGTCTACTTGAGGACGATGCAAAGCATTGAGATCTCTTTTGGTCTCTCTCATGTTGACTCAAAAGACACGTGTTCCCTTCTTCTAGGTGACCTTCCTTAATTGGGGAATGAAGAACAATTATGCATACATACATATGATATACATGAATTATCATACAGCATACTGACCCCGAGGAAAGCGAAGTCACCTTGTGCTTTGTGTTTTGTGTCTATTATCCTTGGGCTTATCTCACACTTGGGGGCTAAATCCTTGTGATAACATGCTCCTTTCCCTTCTCATTTCTTATATGTATCACTACCTTAAAGCAATCACCCCCGGTGAGGCATGTGCGATCGCTTTAACGTAGGGGGGCATACATCCCGTTCATATCTTTTCAAGATACTTGAAAATTTCTTGACAAATTTAGCTTTGCCTTGAAAATTTTGATATCTTTCTTGCATGACTCATAGTGAGGGAACCTTACTACTGACAGTCATGGTTCTCCCTCGTGATCTTCCCTTTTACTTTATCAATCGAAGTCGTAAGATCCTTAGTCCACTGGGGGCTTGGTGTATCTTGCCTCCTTGACGTGGTGAAAGCTTTTCAATGTTGTTTCCTTGTACTTTACCGGAAGTATTGGCGTACGCTTATACTCCCGCTAAAGTGGGGGCTAAATGTAGGATCCTAAAATTGCGACACTTGCAATTTCGACTGCATTTGGGTCTTCACGATGGCGATGCAACACGGAACCTGAATGGAGACCCCGAAACTTGTTTATGACACCAAAAACTGTATTTCTCAGCACCCTGGCCTGATCCTCCTTGCACCCTGCTGCCCCTGGAGGTGGGACCATGGCGCCCAGCGCCCTGGTCCTTCAGGATTAGGGCACCCAGCGCCCTAGTCCCCCAGGACCATGGCGCCCAGCGCCCTGGTCCCTGGCCCTATTTTGGGCCCGGTCTCTTATGGGGCTTCGAGTCTTTAAGTTTGCAAATTGGAAAATAATGTTTCCTGGTCGGCCTAAGGTCGGGAAAATCAGTCTTTTAACCCTAATTGGCAAGTATATAAACTACATTTCCTCTCCCATTTTGGGGAGATGAAAAAAAAAGGAGGCGGAAACGATATTCAAACATTCAAGCATTTAAGCATTCAAGCATTCAAGCATTCCTTCAAGCAATTGATCATTCTAAGTCTCCATTCAAGGCTAAGTGTTGCATTCAAGACAAGGATTCAACCATTGAAGAGGAGATCACTTACAACATACAACATACTACATACATTACACCTTCGCATGTAAGAATACAAACATTCTTACAACAAGGTATCAGTACTTGTTTACATTACAAACATTTACATTTACAGCATTCTCATTTCTTGGTTAATTCCAAAATCGGGGTTTGACCTAAAGGCAAACCCCTCATCCATAACTCCCCAATCGTCCTCTCTTTTCTGTGTGTAGGTTGCAAGTACGCAGCTGTAATTGAAGATCTGGAATCCTTGTGCAGAGACGAACAGATCCACCTTCGTTTCGCGGATTTTTCGGAGGACCGTGTGCACGCCGGGCGCCATCGTCCCCTCAACTTTCGCTCAAATTTGCAGAACAGCACCGTCTCGACATTTTACTACTAATTCCAGGTCCGCAGCTTCATCCTATATTCCTATCTCTATTTATAAGTGAATCTTTCTCACTTTTCATGCATTCCTAGTTCAATCTTTCTATCTACATTTCTTTACAAAAGAGGGTATCCTTGATGTCTTAACCCTTGAAACTCATATAGAATCCAATATTGCATTGCATGGGATTGGATCTTGTGGGTTTCAACCCCTCTTTTGAATGTAAAGTCTCTCCTAAGTGAAAACCATCAACCCTAGTGACCTCCCTTCTCTCTCCTCAGAGTTGGGGAGGGGAGAACGACTAGGGTTCGATTTTTCCGCTTTACACTATCAAGCTCATACACATATACCCTTTCATACCTCATCACACATTTAAAATCATCATAAGGTCAGCTAGAGCCTTGTTACAATTTCCTACATTCAATGTCTCTAAACAATCTTGCAATGTACGCCTTAGTTATGTCGGCCACCGACATAACAAATCCAATTATGTGTCGTTTTACCGATCTGAGTGATTTTCATCACTATCGGTTAAGTCATTATCAACTAATCTATTCATTCAAACAAATCTTGTTCATCTGATTGAACCTGTACATGTGGCCACGAACATATCTTCATATGATAGTCTTCAATGCTGCTGCAAAACTGCATCATCTCATTCTTCATGAATTTCACGTATCGGTTGGCGGAATGTAACACTGTCTATTTTTTACCGGTTGAAGTCCTATTTGTTGATTCTGATAAAAACTGTCTCTGCTTACCAATTGAACTATAGGACTTGGATGACTAAAAGAAACATAGTTGTCATCAATGACAACATACAAAATAGTCATCATATAGAAATCTAATCTCTATACACAAAAGGCATATACTGGTTGCATCAAGCAAACACACATTACCAGTTCAATCCAAATGATCAAATGTCAGCATTCTCCCCCTTTGGCATTGATGGCAACACTTAGGAAAATTTTGTCGACCTAGTGTGCAAAACAAAAATTGACTTCATGGCATACACTCCCCCTTAGTAATTGCATGTTGTTACAAAATTTTGACTCTTGACTCTTAGACAAACTAATTTTTCTCCCCCTTTGACAACAATGCCCAATAAAGAAGTAAAATACATTCATTACATCAAAATTTGTCATCAAAACTGCATGTATATATACAGATAAAAGTTTTAAAGTCTTTACAATGCAATTCTTAAGAAAACATCACTGAAATGAAACTTCAACTATTTTAGATCATTGGCCCAAGTTTCTAACAGTGTGTCAGTAACCTCAACATGTATCATTATCTATGTTGTGAATTCCTCCATAGCATCAATTGTACTCATCTCTGGAGTAGCCAAAATTGCCTCTGACTCTGTGAATGCTCTCTGAACAATATCTACTTTTGGAATTAGTTGAGTGTAGAGTTCTTTCAGTGATCTAACCTGTTTTACTTGCTCATATTCATATAGATCTAACTAGTGTTATAAATCAGCAACCTTTTTACCAAAAGTGATTAGTAAGTCTTGTACTGGTGTAAATGTTTCACTTAACTTTTGTAACTCCTTCTCAATATCATCTCTCTTCTTTCTCAAGTCAGCACAAACTAGTGAAAATTGGGAGATAGTAGTCAAAATCTTATAGCTAGTTTCCAATCCAGTCTTCAACAAGTCTTTATTCACCATTAGGGCTACTTTGCCTTTATCTAATTCAACCATTAACAATTCTCACATTTTCTTCTTGTAATTCTTTTCAATGGAAATGTATGCAGCTTCTTCAAAGGTTTTAAGTTGTTCACCAGCATCAACAACTAATTATCCAAGTTTGGCAATTGGCGTAGCCAAATGTTTTGTATCAGTTTCTGGTAGGAGACTTGACAAAATATCAATAATGGTTCTTATAGTCTCTACTTCTCTTTGTTGTTCCTTCAATCTTTTCTTTTGTGCATGAGATTGCATTGTAGTAACAATCTCCATTAACTCTGAAGAACTCAAATTGTCCATATCAATAGGACCTTTAATTCTCATGGAGTCATCATCATCATCAACTATTATTTTCTTCAGTTTGGATTCAGGAGGATCCTTAGGATTTGACTTTATTTCTTTTGTTCTCCTCTCCTCTTTCACCTTCTCTATTTTCTTCTCTTCATTAGTGGTGTTCTTGACCTGTGGAAAATTTTCAACAGTTTGTTCTTTCATCGGTGTTTCATCTTTCTTATCAACTTTATCCTTTTGATTATCCTCATTAAAATTTACATTTGCATCTACACTTACATTGACTAGTGTATTCTGAGTCTCTGTTGACTGTGCATTCACCAGTTTCTCAGTTGAGCGCTTGTCTTCTGCTTTCCCTTCATCTTTGTTTTCTTCTTGTTCCTATTGAGGTTCAAACATATGTACATCAACTTCAAAAATATCTATATTGTCAGCAATGTTAGTAACATTATCAACATCACTGGTATAATCATCTGGTATATCTATCGGTTCAGTATCAATAGGATCATCTTGCATATATTTGGTGTCTAGTTCAAAATTTGTGATTTTTACTCCCTTAAGAAGTTCTTCTACCTTTGGTCTTACAGGTTTATCATCCTAAATTTCTTTATCTTGTTCCTCTTCTTCATCAGGGATGAGACCTAAAGTCGTTTTCATCAAAATCTCAGTCTCCTTGTGAACGGATTCGGTCTCTCCAATAAGCATTCTTGTTAATCTTTTCTTTGATCTGAAAAATTCTTTTGTATTAACCTTTATCTGTTCAATTGCCTCTTCAATTTCTTCTGGTTGCAAGTGTTTAAGTGTATAATCAATCAATTCTTTATCTAGACTAATTGCCACGTGCCACCTTGCATCAATCAAATTATATAAAGAATCTAGAATTTGCCCTTATATTTCAATGAGGTCTCTACTAAACTTATTTATACTAAATGTAATAGCATCTTCAATTTCTCTTTGTTGACTCTCAGAAAAATGAGTAAACAATATGTTTAATCCCTTATATACTCCATAGTTGTTTATTATATTGACCATCCTAATGAAAGATTCTTCAAGTGTCAATAGTTTCTTAGATGTTTTACCTTTACCAGTAGTCTTCTACTTCTTAGAACTTGCCGTTAGTGCTCTCTTATCTTCTTTCGATTTTGTCTCCTCTACATCAGTCACCAGTTTATGAGCCTTTTCCTTCTTTGTTTTATCGGTTTGGCCAAGCACAACAGGAGGTTCACCAAGTTTACCTTTCCTCTGAAATTGTATTTTAGAGGGTTTACCTCTTTGGGATTCAGTAGGCTTTACCTTTGTTTCTTCTACCTTCTTCTTTTCTGCTACTTTGGTTGCTCTTGTCTTACTAGTGTAGGTATCGGTTGGTACACTAGAAGTTCCACCTTGTTCGACCTCATGTTTGTCTCTTGTTGCTGCTATCTGTTCCTTAGTGAATTTGGCCTGTTCAGCAAAGGCCTCCACCTCTTTCCTCACTTTCTTTTCTATTACTAGTCATTGCAATTCAAAGTGTACTTGAAGTAGTTTCTCCTTATAGGTTCCAAACCCTTCAACAGTGGTATCGACCAGTTGATCTAGCAAATGATCACCATAAGCATTGAGTAGATCTTTGTCTACTTCATATCCCATGAGCATTACCCATGTGGTCATGGGAATCATAGCCTCCATCATGCATGTATATGTGTCTACCATAAAATAGATGGAATCCTCTTACTGATTGACTACTTCTACCAGTATGTGTTCCCTAGCATGCATTTTCTTTTGAAATTTATTGAAATATCCCCATGATACATCATCAAACTTGTCTTTCAGCATCCTAATATTGTTCTTCATCTGTAGTAGGGCTGGTGTACCAGTTATCCACTGAACATCTCCAATACCAAGCAAAAAGTTTTGAAAGTAGGGAAACAATCCCAAAATTAGTTGTCCAAATTTAAATCTCAGCCTCTTTTCCTTCTTCAAAATTTCCAAATTTGCCATTAATTGGTTCCTTAATGCTTCTGCAAGATCATAATCCACATTCTCCTTTACCATTCGGTATATAGTGTGTATTTTTGTTGGCGGTATACTATTCATTATGCTTGAATAGTAGATTTTATAACCAATTACCATTGATGCAAATTTAACTGCAGGATCATTAATATTATTCACAATCATGGCTCTTCCCTCCCATCTAAATCCTGTTAGCTTCTCAACATCATTTTTAGGTACTATCCTTAGCAAAGGTACTTCACCAATGGAGCAGAAACAAGTTACTACATGGATTGCTTCCTTTGTTATCTTATGAGGTCTATCTAGCCATATGAATTGATCATGAATCCGACTTAAAATAAATCTCACTCTCATTATCAAAGTCATCAATGAAATTGATTACGTGATGAAACCCTTTGTCAGTGATGCTTCTAAACTATTCTTTTAGTATCCCTTTCTCATCACATAAATATTTATACTGATTAAAAATAGAAATGACACCCATGTCCTCAAGTTTGCAATGATAAAAGGATCTTACATCTTCTACATGTAAAACTCCATTCGGTACATCGGATAGGGCACCGACAAGGTCGGTTTCCTCAGACTTATATGGGTGTCTTTTAGATTTTGGTCTTTCCCTCTTGGTCACAACGACAAGGTGATGTGTATCAATTTCAAATATAAAAATCACCAAGCAAGGAGTAGGATTTCTCAGATAAATACATTTTCTACTTCGGTACTAGGGTTTCCAACTGTCAAAAACTTTCAATACTTGATCACTGATTCAAAATTAACTCCAATCACTTCAGATTGTTGGTAAATGGTTTGAATGATGTTGGTACAAACTTTTGTCTACTCTTCTCGCTCACCAAATGGACTCAAGATCGCAATATGACAAATGAAATTCAAAATGTTCCTTTTATTTGCACTTTATTTACCGCAATAAATGCTTTTACCGACAAAACCCTAAAACACCTTAAAATACTCTTAAGCATATTATTGGTTGCCAAAACTATAAAATATTTACCGGTTATGATCCAAAAACACATCAAGACATCAAAATGCATTAGAATATGCAAATTCAACTTGTAGTACTTTATCCAAGGGTTCATATCAAGATTTGACAATATATACACCCCAAGTTGTAGAAACAACTTAGTTTATCGGTGATGCATTCTCCACATTAGGTGAAGAATCTAATTCCTCAGATGGTTTGTCATCACTCTTCTTCTTCCAGGTTCTATTCATCTTAGCACGGTTTTCTTCAATATCAACTTTCTGCTTACCTTTCTGATCTGCAAGATGATTCACCGGTTGGTTCTTTAGTGTTCTGCAAAACTTAGCAATGTGTCCTGGTTTGTTACAATGGTAACATGCCATTCCAGATGATCTCCATGGTCCTGCATTGCCTCTACCTATTCTTCTTCTATGGTTCATTGCCACATGTCCAAAGTAATTGCAGATTGAACAAATCACATTGACTCTCTTCTCCATCTCATAAGGACTAGATTGGTTAACATAGGGTCTTTGCCAGTTTGTGTGCCTTCGGTCATTGAAATTCCTTTCCCAATCACCAATTGATCGTGGATTTATATGAGGTGTTGGATAATTAGCTCCATACCTGCATTCAATAGATCTATGCCCTTACATGTTGCATGTATAACAATAACCTTCAAATTTTCTAGGCACATATCTAGCATTAGGTTTATAACTAGTATTAATATCAAATCTTCTTCTGCAAACATTTGCAGTGTGTCTTGGTTTATGACAGTTAAAATAAACAGGCTTGTAAACTTTCTTACTGGTAGGTTTCTGAACTTTAGGAGTTGTTTTACCTTCATGCATGTTTCTCTTTGTACTGGAAGGTTCATCTTTCTCAAATGTCAAGTATCTCAGTCCAGTTGTATCACCATTCATCCTTTGAGATTGGATCTGTTCATCAAGCATAGAGGAACTCTTGTTGAATTTATCAAGCTTCTCATTGGCCTCTGCAAGTTCCTTTGTAAGATCTATTGGAAATTTGGAGGAATTGATTATGTGTTGCATTGATGTTTTGTCATTGATGTCAAAACTAGCTATTATGGTTGTTTACCGGCTTTCAATAGAAGGATTGGATTGGGAAGATTATCAGTTGATTGTTACCAATATGATCTGAATGATAAAAGAAGTTTGTATGAATTATTTATATGCTTCTGAAGTATGTTTCAGTCAGTTGGTATTGACTTGATGATTGGATGCTATCTTATGTTCTAGTAAGCCTGCTTTGTAGGTTTGGTAAGGGTTTCATTGGTAGAGCTTTAATGAAGATCTTTGATATAATGCATAAGTGGTGTTGGTGTCGCTTCTAGATGGGATTCAAGATGTTGATGGTTATTTTGTGCATGCCTTGACTGATTGGTGTCATTTCTTTGGTTTGTATGGATCTAATTTAGGTTTGGTGCTATCTAGGTTATGGACCAGTTTCATGAAACGTGTTGATGGATCCTTCTGATGTGTTTCCGGGATATTTTATTCATTGGATGATATTTGTTTGGCCTTAGGCCGACATGTTTTATGATTGTACTTCAAGATTATGTAATGGATCTATTGAATTATCATTTGGGTGGCCGACCTAATTGTTTAGGTCCATGGTTTGTATAAATATCTGTAAGATCTCATTGTAGATCATATGCAAGGAGCAAATAATGTAATAATCATTTCAGCAGTAGTTTTGGTTGATCATAGGTGATTGAATTGGGTTTGTGGAATAGGTTTAAAGGCCTCCAGTATTGAGATTAACCAGAATTGTACTCAGGCATAGGAGATTCTATACACTCGATTCAATCTTCATTATGAATTGTAGTCTGATGTTTTTTGTTGTCAATGAGACTCCATTGTGATGAGCAGTGTGCTCTAGGCTATTGGCCTTCTTGCATGTGCAGGCCCCTTATTGCAATATTAATTCATCTAATCAATGGATAGGTATTGTGGGTCTCCAATCCCAGCATGGTTTTTCCTCTTTGAGATTTTCCATGCATAAATCTATAGTGTTATGGTGTTCATCTTTGTGGTTGCATTGTTACTTATTGTTATATACTTTTATGTTTACCGATTGTTGAGTTGTTGTATTAATAAGGTTAAATTTCTCCATTCTAGTAGAACATTGATTCACCCCCCCCCCCCCCCCTCTCAGTGTTCTCGGATTCCAACAATTGGTATCAGATCCTGGTGCCTCGAAGTAAGTCTAACAACTTGAGGAAGATCCAAAATCCATGGAGATGTGTTTGAGGCAGCAGCTTGAAGTTGCTCTTGAAGATTTTGAAGCTGAAAATTTTAAGAACATAAAGCTGGAAGATGAACTTAGATCTTCAAAAAAATTAATTATCACTCTGCAAGAAAATCTCTCTAATGCTCAAGCTAAAAGGAAGGAACTTTTGCAGAATCAGGATGATGAAGAGAAGCATGCCCTTGAGGAACAATGTCATAAGCTGAGTCAGGAGAATGGTGTGATAAAGAATGAAATGTAAACCCCAACTATGAGGATGTGCAAGGAGATTGAAGACCGAAAGAAGAATGAATAAAATCTTGCTATATCTTTGAAAGATAAATTTGAGGAATGCATTAGGTTGGCGCATGAGAATGATGCGTTGAGAACTAAAATGATGCAATCACAGAACAATGAGCAAGAGTTGGAAAGAATGGTGACAGACCTAAGAGGAGATCAAGATGTTGCAAATGAATACAAAGATAAGTTCAAGGTTAGTTCTACTAAACTTGATGAGCCATTGAAGGATCAAAGGCACAAGGGAGACACTAGAGGTCTTAGATTTGAGCATGGAGAAAGCTTCGATATTGTAAATCAGGATGACACATCCAGTCAAAAGGTCAACCAGAATC
>NC_081407.1:604103835-604120922 GCF_030272615.1 Cryptomeria japonica
ATTTTTCTATTCTAATAAATGGTTATCCCTCAAGGTTTTTTCAAGGTACACAGGGAATAAGACAAGGCGACCCTTTGTCACCTTTTCTTTTCATTCTCATGGCAGATGCCTTCAGTAGATACATCAATTTTCAATCTTCAAAAGGGCTTTGGCTTGGTGTCACTCTTCCAGGTACTTCAATAACAGTAACTCACTCTCTTTTTGCTGATGATACATTGTTATTTGGTAAGTCTTCTCTAAAAGAAGCCAAGCTCATCAAGAAAACACTGGATATCTATTCTTCTGCTTCAGGTTAGAAAATAAATGCTGCCAAGTCTAAGATTTTCATTTTCAACACACCTTCAATCTTGTCAATAAGAATATGCAAGACCTTGGGCTTCTCAATGGACCAATTGCCATCCTCCTACCTTGGCATCCCTTTTTTTATGGGATCAAACAAACCATCTTATTGGTCTGTTGTCATTGGTAGAATCTAGGCGCGAATCTCAGCTTGGAAAGTAAGGTGGCTTTCACTATCAGGAAGAATCCTTCTTATCAAGTTAGTGCTAACAACAATACTGAACTATTGCATGTTTGTCCTCAAAGCTCCCTCATCCGCCATCCTACAATTGCAGAAACTCGTTAGAGATTTCCTATGAAATAGTAATATGACAAATGAAAGGAAAATTCCCTTAACCTCTTTGGAAAATATGTCATGCCAAAAATCCCAAGGGGGAAGTGGGACTTCACATTTGAAGCATCGCAACAAGGCCTTTGGAGGGAAACTAATTTGGAAAATGTACACTAACCCTATCTCCAAATGGTGCTAGATTATGAAAGCTAAATATTTGGACAACACTCAACCATCAAGAGTGTTGACAATTTTAAACCCTCCAAAGGGGTCTGCTACTTGGAACTTCATGATGGATTCAAGGAATCTAATATCCAAGTATGTTTCATGGGAAATCAATAATGGTCTCAGTGCTAACTTCTAGACAGACTCATGGTGTGGGCATCCTCCTATTTCTCATTTGGATAACATGGAAGACATTATGAACATAGCTATAACTCATTGGGGTACAAAATTATGTGACTATGTGTTTGCTATAGAAATATTTTTAGGGAAAATAATCTGGAAAGATCCCACTCTTCTCCCAATATCCATCCAGCAATCTTCCTCATTGGCTAATATTTTATTGAATAGGACAGTTATCATGTCTAACAGAGATGATGTGTTATTTTGGGTAGCTTCAAAATCAGGACAATATTCGATTAAAGAAGGTTACAATGCCCTACAGCAGGGTTGCAACAACAAGGTAAGTAGTTGGGCATACTCTTTCTATTGGAATGATATTGTTCTACCAAAAGCAGGGTGTTTTGTGTGGCTAACTTTGAACAAAAGAATCCTAACTGCAGAGAGATTAGTAAAACTAGGCATTACACAAGCTTTCAATTGTGTATTTTGTGACTCAGAGGAAGAATCAATTGATCATTTATTTCTACACTGCTCCTTTGCCTCTCAATGTTGGTACTTCATCATGAATAAACTCCAAGTTATGTTGCCCTTTCCGAAATCACTGTGGGATATGTTTAACTCTTGGCCTCTTTTATTTTCTACATCAACCTTCTCAGGCATTTGGAAATGTGCTCCTGCTCACATTATTTGGGCCATTTGGTGGGAGAGGAATAAAAGAATCTTCAAAAAAACACCCTCATCTTTGGATCAAGTTTTGATCAAATTGGAAAATTCGATTACAGAAATCATTGATTCTTCTCTCACTAATTCCAAGGACATCCAGTCATTTACCCGATGGGATAAGACAATTGCAAAACTATGGCATGGTATTATTTTGCCAATAGGGATTCCCCCGAACTGGTCCTCAATTCATGTGAGAGACAGGTCGTCCATAAAATAGGTACCCCCAGCACCTAATTTATTTAAGATCAACTTCGATGGCTCTTCCCGTGGAAGCCCAGCGAAGTCGGGAATCAGAGTTTGCATTCAAGATCAATTCGGCAAAATGTGTGCTTTCCAAGCTTCACCCATCCCTCCGGGTACGAATAACTTGTCGGAGGCAAATGCCTTACTAGTCAGTCTGGTGTTAGCAAGGAAGTGTGGCTTCTCTAATATACACATAGAAGGTGATTCATTAGTTATTATCAACTCCATTACCTCGAGAAGATCCAAGACTTGGTAGCTATCTTATGTTCTGAAGCACACCTTGGATCTTCTCAACACTTTCCCAGACTACATTGTCAGTCATACACTAAGAGAGGGCAATTTTGTTGCTGACATGTTAGCAAATATGGGTTGTGATGGCATTTCAGTGGAGTCGGTCGAAATTGCTACTAAATTGTCTTCTTTTCCTAAATTGCTCGATTTAGTTCAGAAGGAAAGTACAACACTCTTATCACAAGCTACTTCCTATTAAATATTTGCATGTAAGCATTCAACCGGTGCCTGTGAACAAGAAGGCTGACAAGACACTTGCATTTATGCTTTTAAATGCATTTTGTAGATGGTATGTATGGAACTTTAAAGAGATGTACCTGGGGATTTCCATAATGTCACTTCACATAGGGCAAAACAGATTTAGGCCTCTCACACACCCCCTCGACTATATTACGGTCACAAAATTAATGCAAGAATTGTAAACATGATCCTAAAGCCTAATCATTTATTGCGTTTTGAGATGGTAATTTTTGTTTATAAATGGAACCAGCCTACTCTTATACACACAGCTCTTAGCGGAAATTTTTGAATTATCTCAGTGCTCTACAAAATGGAGAATGACTCTTGCAGAGGATGCAGGCAAATACACGAGAGTATATGTCATGGAACGACTGAGTTCTAGTGCAAATTTTAGAAACTTCGGTGGCTTTTCATGGACACATCAATGACAGGGACCTCGACCAACCTTTTCTTCTACACAATCCGCAATTGAGAAGAGTTGTCAAAGACTTCACTGGTGAGGAGATGTTATCCCCTCAAGCCAAAAGGATTCTATATCCCTACCAACTTCTCAGTTCCTTTCTGTCAAATGCTCTGGATCTCTTGCAATCTATCCCTCTACTTGAATTAGTGTTCTTCAAGTTGGTAAGACAAGATGTGCTTGCTTCGGCCTCGTTCCATGAAGCCCTGGCAAAATATAATCTATGGCAGGGGTCAGCTCTCCTTGGGGGCCTCTTTCCATGCCACTTTATTCAATCTATCCATGCTTACATGGTACTCTATGACCGAATAAAACATTCCCTCAAATGGAAAACTTCCGCCATGTGAAGAATGGCCTACATCAATTCGGTAGACAATTGGATGACCACATTGTGCACAGAGTCAAAATTAAAGTTGGGGCTCTAATGGAGATCCTGGAAATAGACAATGTTGACCCTTGTGTGCCAACTTCGCAATCTGTGGAAAGGGGCCTAGCTACAGATAGGGTTCCAGACCTCAATGTACCGATGCAGGATGAAGCCATGGGATGGACTACCCCATCTCTGCCTGCCTTCGATGCCCCTATAATTCAAACCTAGGAAGATGCCGCCATGGTCGAGTAAAATTATTCTGACTTTGTTTTTTGCTAATCAGAATATGCTTTTTTGGAGGGGTGGAAAATCTTACGGTAACCAGTATGACCCAAAAAAATTTGACTACCCCTTGCTTTCCAATATTGGCTCTTGCATTTTATTTCCACTGGTATACTAGGACCGGTAGAGGAGTCATCCTCTTAGCTTATCGGCTAGCACCAGTATTGGAGACTTTTCTTCTTTATGAACCAGTCATGAAGTCAATAGACCGGTATCAAAGTACCGGTACAACATAACTAGAAACCAGTCCTGGTAGCTCTTCAGTGTTCTGATAACCAGATTCCCGCTTCTCAGTTTGCATGGCAACTGATTGTGGGGGTCGGTTTGTATGGTTTCCTCCGGTCCCGTCTCAATTTGTTATTCCAGTTTTGGCCCCTAAGCGGCTCATTCTACGGGTAGAGCTTATCTATCTCTCCAGATTCGAGGGACTCCTTCTCATAGCCCCTTCTCCTTTTTACATTGTATCTAAGCAAGGATATAGGGTTTTCTTCCTGATTCTTTTCCTATTGAGCTCTTGAATCAGATTTCTTATATATATATATATCAGTGGCTTGCCACTTTTGTTTCAAAAAAAAAAACTCTGAGGTACCCTTCAAATATTTCAAGACTCTTTTGACTACATCCCAATGAACTCTACCAGGATTAGACATATATTTGGACATAAATCCCATTGCTTGGCCAATGTTTGGTCAAGTACAGACCATAGAATACATCAAACTTCCAATTTCACTTTGGTAAGGTATTCTGCTCATGTCTTCCATCTCTGATGGGGATGTAGGACAATCTGAAGCAGATAATTTTGTTCAAATTGTAAAAGGAACACACAAAGGTCTACAATCCTACATGATGAACCTTCGTAACATTGAATTCACATACTTACTCTAGCCTAACCATAGCCTTTTTTTCACTCTATCTCTTTTAATTTCCATCCCAAGAATGTGCTTTGCTACACCAAGATCTTTCATTTCAAATTAAGCAGCGAGCTGAGACTTCAGTTTTGAAATCATACCTTTCCCTTTACCAATGAATAACATATCATCAATGTGTAATGGAATGTACAAAAACTGATCACCATCAACTTTATAATAAACACAGTGATCTGATTTAGAATGATAAAATCTCAAACTCAAAACATATGTATCAAATTTTTGGTACCATATCCTAGGACTCTGTTTGAGGCCATACAAAGATTTCTTTAATTTACAGACCAAATTACTTTTATCTTTCACCACATAGTACTTTGGATATGCCATATAAATATCCTTCTCCAAATCACCATGAAGGAAAGAATTTTTCATATCCATTTTCTCAACCTCTAAATCATAAGCAACAACAATAGAAAGCAAATATATAATGGATGTCATTTTTGCAATAGGAGAAAATATCTCACCATAATCAACACCCTTAACCTGAGAGTAGCCTTTTGCAACGAACCTTGCTTTATACTTCTTAATGCCTCCATCTGAACCAATATTTTTCTCGAACACCCATTTACAACCAAGAGGATTTTGTCCTTCAGGAAATGATACAAGATCCCATGTATCATTATTTTCAAAGTGGCCATTTCTTCTTCCATAACAATCTTCTAGGATTTTGCATCGTTCATACATAATACCTCTTCTACAGATTTCAGTTCATCCATATTAGTGTTCAAAGAAAAATACATCTCCAATCATCATGTGAATACCTTTTAGGTGGTTGTCTATGTCTTGTAGACCTTCGAACAAGCTGAGTTGGAGGTTCTTCCTCCTCTTTTGAAGATTTAGAGCTATATGAGATCTCCTTGACTTCTTGCCTATCTAGGGGTCTCAATTCAACTCTTTTAGGTGTAGAAAGGAATTGAATCACATCTTCCTTTTTAGTCTATTCTTCCTGCAATGTAACAAAAGGAGACTTAATTTCTCTTAAAATAACAATTCTACTATGAATTACCTTTTGTGCAATAGGGTCCCAAAGCTTGTATCCTTTCACACCATAACTGTACTAGATGAAGATACATTTCACAACCTTGTTCTCCAAATTTGTCCACTTGTCCTTTGGAACAAGTGCATATGCCTCACAACCAAAAACTCTAAGTTGTCTCAATCAAGGCTTGTGACCCGGCAATGCTTCCATTGACATTTTATCATCAACAACTAATGTAGGAGACCTGCTAGGTAGCAAGAAATGGCAATAGCTTCAGCCCAAAACTTTTTATTCTAGACCAACACCACTTAGTATACTCCTAGCCTTCTCCATTAGTGTCATGTTCATTCTTTTTGCAACTCCATTCTGCTGTGAGAATATGGAGTTTTCATCTATCTATTAATGCCACAGTCTTTACCGAATCTATCAAAATCATTAGAGCAAAATTCACCGCCATTATCAGTTTTCAAACATTTAAATTTCTTTTTAGTCTGCAACTCAACCATTGCTTTAAATTCTTTAAATAAACTTAAAACTTTAGATTTACTCTTTAGAAAATATACCCATATCCTTCTACTAAAATTGTCAATAAATGAAACATAATATGTGGATTTTCCAATCGAAGGAACATATACAGGACCAAACACATCAGAATGAATAAGATCCAAAACATCACAAGTTTTATGAGAACTCGAGTAAAACTGAACATGATTTTGTTTTTCATAAATGCAATGCTCACAAAAATCAAAGTCAAGATTTCAATCATTCAAACCTGCAACAAGGTTTTTATTTTTCAAGGTCCTTAGACCCTTTTCTGCAATGTGACCAAGCCTCTGGTGACATAACATAGTCTTCTTTGTAGGTAACTTTGCTTCAAAAGAAAGAGTACCCTTAGGTACCCAAAAGCCATTTTCATCTACTGAAGGTGAAACCCTCAAATCTTCCGATGAAGTATCCACATATTTACTTTTTACAGAAGTGCTATTACACTCAACAGTGTATGTGTCTAGCTTATACAAAGTTCCAAACCTGACACCTCTAGCAATTACCATAGCACCCTTAATCATATTATATCCTGCTTCATAAAAGAGTACCTGCTTACTCACATCTATCAGTTTGCTCATAGATAACAGATTTCATTTTAATTCAGGGACATGCAACGCACCATTAATCTTTTTTATTCTACCATCAGAAAACCTGATTCTAACTTTACCTCGACCAACAATGTCTAAATGTGAATCATCACTCATGTACACCTTACCCCCATTAAATTCTTTATATTCAAAAAACAAATCTTTACTGGAAGTCATATGAAAATATGCACCTGAGTCAATTAACCATACATCATTACCTACATGAGTCACCAAAGCTGCAATGGATGCATCACCATCTTCCTTCTCGAACTCAAAATCAGAATCGAACTTTTTCTTTTTCTTCTTCTTTTCTTCTTTGTAGTCCTTATAGATGTGACCCGGTTTACCACAATTCCAACAAATGACTTTAGACTTTCCAGGAGATTTCAATCTCTCTTTGGATTTGGACTTATTACACTTCTCATTATTCTTATCTTTCTCCTTAGGTCTTCCATGAATAGTTCGACCTACCTTTGAGCTGATGGATACCTTCCTTCACATCTCTTCACCAAGTAGGGAACCCACCACATCTTCAAATTTAAAAATTATAGAAGTACTATCGATAGCCATAACAAAAGAATCCCACGAATCAGGCAAAGAGAAAAGCAAGATCTAACATTTCTCCTCTTCATCCATCTTAACACTGATAGATACCAATTGAGCCACCAACATATTGAATTCTTCCAAGTGGCCTGGAATTCATCCACCCTCTTCCATCTTCAAGGAATATAATTTCTTAATAAAATTTGATTTAATAAAGATTTTTCTTGATACATTTCACCAAGCTTAGTCCATAACTTCTTTGTAGAGTTTTCTTCATGGACATTGATTAAAACAGAGTCTGTTAAGCACAATCTGATTAGACCCTTGTCTTTTCGGTTCATAACATCATATTGAGCCATTGCAGTAGGATCTAAAGGTCTTTAGACATTCGCATCAACAACATCCCACAAATCTTGATCTATTAGCAGATCTTCCATCATTAGCTTCCACATATCAAAATTCATTCCATTAAATTTCTCCACCTCTATTCTCCCTTCCGAGTTTGTTGTCTGAAAATTCCTGCAACAAGACCAAAAAATGTATTTTGCACAAGCTCCCACTCAAATCTATATTAGTTAAATAAAACCAACAACCACAATTGAAACCAAAGGTGATCAGGCTCTAATACCACTTGTAAGGAAGTTAAGTAGTGGAACAACTTCCTACACTAACCTTGAGAGGAGGGTAACGCAATTTTTTTTACAGATCATCACAATAGTTATAGAAAATCAAAAATAG
The DNA here is from genome assembly GCF_030272615.1 of Cryptomeria japonica. Lineage (NCBI taxonomy): Eukaryota > Viridiplantae > Streptophyta > Pinopsida > Cupressales > Cupressaceae > Cryptomeria > Cryptomeria japonica. The sequence continues at coordinate 604,111,719 of NC_081407.1, forward strand.
ACATAATAACATTCAAACCATAACATAGTGATTTACGTGGGGAAAACACTTTCAGGAGAAAAACCCCACACTCCAAAAGTTGCCTAGTTTATTATTCAACAATAAAAAATAGATTACAATATACTTGTAGAGCAAGCTCTTTGTAGGCATACCACTAATCAGAGATTCAAAGGTAGCTCAATAGCCATAAGACTCTTACACACTATTGGGAAAATGGTGTCTCAACCTTGCATTTACATCAGGTTATTATTTATATTAATTTTTCATTTGGGCATGAAATGGTGCAAAATTCCTCCTGAATCTTATAGTTGGCTAGATAAGAATTCCTGTAAAGTTATATTGCAAGATCACATATATTTTTGAAGATATTAATTTTTTTTTCGTTTGGAGGGGTCCAATGAAAGGCTTAAATTTAATTTTTAGGACTTTAGAGTCCCCTAAATGCCTTTAAAGTTGAATTAAATGGCATAGCATATTATGAGGCATTAGAGCACTTTGTGAGCTTTCCAGCGCTTCAAACAGTTCATTAATAGGACACACAGCTCTCAAGTTACGGCCTTCGAAAGTTTGTACTCCTGGAATAGGAAATATAAAATACATTGAACACATAAATGAGCTATAAAAAGGGAGGGACACGTCACAGTGCATCTAAAAGAGAGATAAGGTCAGATACACCTTATTGGGTGGTTTTATCCCATGGTTTTGTAATACCATTTGACGGTTTCTTATATTGTATCTCCTATATATGAGGTGTGTGAGATAGAGGTTGTGTGTAAGAGTCTTATGGCTATTGAGTTACCTTTGAATCTTTGATTAGTAGTACTCTTGTGAAGAGTTTTCTCTGCAAGTATATTGTAATCTGTTTTGATTGCTGAATAATATATTTGATGACTTTTGGAGTGTGGGGTTTTCTCCCGTAAGGGTTTTCCCCACGTAAATCATTGTGTTATGGTTTGATTGTTATTATATCTATTTCTATTTTCTGTAACCATTGTAAAGATCTGTAAATTTTTTTGCATTAACCTCCTCTCAAGATTAGTGTAGGAAGTTGTTCTACTACTTAACTTCCTTACACACAATCTCTATCTCAAGCACCTCATATATAGGAGATACAATACAAGAAATCGTCAATCAGTATTACAAAACCACGGGCTAAAACCACCCACTGAAGTATAGCCAACCCAATCTATATGCCCTATGACATGTTAAAATACACATCAACACATGTCCCTCCTTTTTACAGCTCATTTATGTGTTTGATACAAAATTATATTTCCTATTTCAGGAGTACAAACTTTCGGAGGCCATAACTTGCGAACTATGTTTTCGATTGACAAACTCTTAGAAGTGCCAGAAAGCTCACGAAGTTCTCTATCACCTCATAAAACTCTATGCCATTTACACCCACTTTTTAGGGCGTTTCAAAGGGTCTGAAGTCCCCAAAATTAAGTTCAAACCTTTAATCACACCCCTCTAAAATGGAAACTTTAATATCTTCAAAACTAGTTATGATCTTGTGATGAAACTTTACCGGGATGCTTATCTAGCCTACCAGAAGCTCCTAGGAGAATTTCAAAATATTTCATGCTTAAATAAAAAAACTTACTATAAATAGTAACCTCATGTAAATGCAAAGTTGAGACACCATTTTCCCAACAATATCAATATGCCTTGCTCCTTGTAGAATATCCTAGGAATATGCCTTCATCTGCTCTACTATCAAAGTTTCCAAGATTATCTTCATCTCTCTAGATATAGCACTTAATTCCAAATACTTTGAAATATTTTATTGTTAGAGTTCTACCATGCCATAGCTCATAAGATGTCTTTGCATGTCTATTTCGATATAAAATTCTATTAAGAGTGTAGACTGCAGTATGAATTGCTTCTCTCCAATAGACTTCTGAGAGTTATACTCCTTTGATCATTGTTTTGGTTGTCTCTTGAATTGTTTGATTCATCCTTTCCACTACACCATTCTCTTGAGGTGTTCTAGGGGTAGACAACCATATTCTAATACCATGTTTCTCACAAAATTTGTTAAATACATCAAAAGTAAATTATCCTCCTCTGTCAAACCTCAAGCACTTTATTTTTCTATCAACTTCATTTCCAACTTTAATCTTGAATATTTTGAATTCTCTAATACTTCTAACTTCTCTCTAAAAAATGTAACCCATGACATTCTAGAATAATCATCAATCAAAAACATGAAATACTTCTCACCTTATATACTTCTTGTTCTAGTAGGGCTATATAGGTCTGTGTGCACTAAATCCAACAATCTGGTGGATGAATGCTCCTTTCCTTTGTAACCTCCTTTCGTCTACTTTCCAACTTGACATTGTTTACATATATTGTCATTTGGTTTAGTCAACCTCGGTAAGTCTCTCATTGCACTTGATGAACTAATCTTTACCAAGTTGTCAAAGTTGATATGACACATCCTCTGGTGCTAGAGCTAGCTATCATTAATCTAGAATAACAAACGGTGTTTTGTAGCTCCCTCCAACAAATACATGTTTCCACTAGTTCTTTTCCCTACTGCAATAACAATTGTGGATCCCTTCTGGATCTCACACCCATTATCCTAAAAGATAAATTGTAACCATTTTCGCACATCTGTCCTACATTTAAGAGATTATGATGTAAATCCTTAACATAATAAACATTGTCAGTATTATGATATCCATAAAAAAGAATAAAACCAATTCCCACAATCCATGATGTCTGATCATATCCGGACCTAACAGGTCCACCATCATATTTTTCAAGTTTTATAAACTTACTTTTGTCACCAGTCATATGATTTGAACATCTACTATCAATCAACCATTCATTTCTATCTCTTTTAACATGTAAAGTAGCAGCAACAATCTTAGGAATATCAATTTTAGGTTCCTCCTTTTCTACCAAAAAATAAGCAATCACCATCTTCATAATTTGATTCATCATCTAAAATACCAACATCATCTTTGACATAATAGGCTCTTTTATTAAAAAAATTTTTACCATCTCTAGATTCATGTCTTGAACCTTTTTCCAAACACATAGTAGCAATATGACCAATCTTTTCATATCTAGAGCATTGGGGTAACATACCTTTGTATTTGTCGGTGCCTTTATTCAATTTCCTTACAAAGTTTGTTTCCATATCATCTAAAATTTCATCTTCTAGATCTTCCTCAGAGGCTTTAAAAACAATTTCAGTCTTGGCCTTTTCCTTTCCAAACTTATATCAAATGCTGATAGAGTACCATACAACTAGTCTTTGGTAAACTTCTTCGGATCATAGGTTTCTTTAATAGCTGATATTTTGTCACTGTAACTTTCTAGTAGGGACATCAAAATCTTCTCAATAATGTCTTTATTTGTCAAGGTGTTGCCAAATTCTCTGATTTTATTTACTACACTATCAACCTTCTGAAAAATAGCCTTTTATGTCTTCTCCTTCTTCCATTTTCAGGTTCTCATATATGCACTTAGTTGTTAGATGAACTTTGATAATTTAACTATGTCATTTCCTTCAAAGATATCTTTCAAATTTTCCCAAACCTCATAAACAGTATTCAATGAAATAACCTTCATCAATTTAGTTTTTGATAAAGCACTAAAGATTGCATACATTTCCTTTTCATTCTCTTCATAATCTTGAATCTCATCAGGAATGGTAAGACCATTTTCCAGTTGAACATATTAAGTTTCCACAACTTTCCAAGTGTTGTATCACAAAGAGATTAGATAACCTCTCATATTCACTTTGCAAAAACTATAGTCAGATCCTTCAAAGATAGGAATATTCTGCTTATGTGCCATTGGATCAAGATCTACCTCAAGTGATTAAGATCTCCAAGGAACCAAAGATCTGATACCAATTGTTGAATATCTGGACAAATGAGAGGGAGGGGTGAATCAGTTGATAACTTAAAACAATTTCTTAAAAACCTTTTACACATCTAGAATAACCAATAGATTTAATAGATGCATATATAATATGAAAGCACATACACAACATAGATCACACAATGAACATCAAATATGATGTCAAAAACCCATAAAGGGAAAAACCACAAAGAATCTTAGCTCTCAATATAAAAAACCGGTTAAGGTGATTTTTACAAAGGGTGGCTCACTGCCAAAATGCTCACAAGTGGGCTTACAGCTCAGAAAAAAGGTCATTGCCGAAGAAAGAAAGAAAGAAAAAGAAGAATCCACCACTATAATGCAATCTATAAAAACGAACTACTTCCGGTGCCTCAATACCAATCACACACTTCACACATCAACATCAAAAATCAGATCCTTCCTTCTCAATCTCTCATATCTTCAATAATAATGCCACACATTTTCTATGCTAACACAATCAAATCATTCTCATATAAATATTGTCTTCTAGGAAGTATAATCTTCGAAGTCGGCCAAGATAGGGATCTAAAATAGGTTAGCACTAAACATTTTGGTGGTGGGAAGGAATGAGAAGTATACCATAACACAACATACATCAACGGTCAGATAAAATACGTTACATCTGGATTACAAATTCCAACCCAAATCATGACTCACATGCTATACCAGTGTCGTTACACATCCTTGAATTCTAGACGTAATTTAGACCCAAAAATCATTTCCCAATGCAACAAAAAATTATAATGGGACCAAGATATAGATGAATACAATTGATCAACACCATATCTAAAAGACAAAAATATCTAGATCGCCATCAACTCAACTAACCCATGCTGAAACACAACTTCTAGAGCACCAAAGGTTCTGGGAGCACATCTTTCACGTCACCAACACCGAGGACATTTATGACAACCATTATTTTGACATCAATAGAAACCAATCATAATCATCAACATCACATTTGCAACATTTTCAATTTCTTACAAATATCTATAGCATAAATAATGGTATAAAGCTTTCAATGCTTTCTCTTTCTATATAATTAGTAAAAAAAACCATGAATAAAATAGTAAATTTCCCTTTCTTATGATTAAAACTTATTGTATCAATTTTAATGTTTTAAAACAATTTTTAATGCTAATTATGCCGAGAGGTGTAAACCTATAGTTGCAACCATCCATCTCATTAAAAACTCAACCGACGATCTTGGTTTCATTTTTAAATCAAAGCCGTTTGTTATAAAGGAGAGTGTACACTCTAAAATTCAGTATTAAACTCTACAAAATTTACATTGAAACTTTTCAAAATATCTGGAATACTTGCTTTATGTGATTAATGTGTCTCCCGTTAGTTATTTGATAACCGAATAGGATTGCACTAAAAAATGGATAAATTATCCATTAAGCTTCGAATTTGCATTATGTGTGTTTGGAAGATTCCAATTCGAATTATCTGTTCTTGAAAACATAAATACCATTTTAGCTCAATTGATTAGCCTAGTTTTCTTTCATCCCGTCAATAGAAAATTTTCATTCGATTCAAGAGGAAAGTTACCAACAGAGGTATAACTCTATCAATTCTCAATTTGAGTCTTTGATTTTCTTTTTGCAAAATATTTTGTTTGTTTTTGCTAATGTTTGTATCATTTTATGTGTGGTTTATAGTTTTTTTCAAATCATCTTTCTTTGCAAAGTTCAATTTGACATTCATTATCTTGTCCTATTCATAACTATTTGTTTTGTAATTGATGACAGTTAGCTACAACGTAGACCATCAAATTAAATATTATATGTGTACAAAATGGTTGGCATTCCTCACAATTACATTCCTTATAACTATAGCTCATTTGTATCAAATTAAATGGAAATTGATGAGAGTGGAACTGTTATGTTTGATCTGTTGTAAATCCTTGTTCATTACAAACTTTTCTTGATTGTAATCAGCTAGCATTATATAAAGAGAGTGACCATAGCATTATATAAGGAGAGTGATTCATAAATATTTTAAATTAAAAAATAAAAGTTATGTAGATACAAAAAAATATAATTTTTAATATATAAAAATATTTATTATTAAAATAATTTTTTAATTTATCATACAGATGTGATTTTTCGACATATAATTTAGTTGAGTTATACAAATATTTAAAAGAATATAACTTTTAATTTGTAATTTACAAAGATAAAACATAATCTTTATGTTTTTAAATTTTAATCATAAAATAATAATATAATATTTCTAAATTCAAAAAATCAAAGTTACATACATATACAAATATTTCAAAAATAATATAAAATTTTAATATATAAAATATATTTTTTTAGAAAAAGGGGTAAAGAATTTATTAAGAATCATAAAAGAGCATTACAAAATTGACCAAGGGACCCAACCCCATAAACCCGAGAACCAAAACTACAAACCCAAGAACAAAATCAATTATCCTCTAGAGTCCTATCCTCCTCAAGGAACCGATCCAAATCTTGACATAACTCAAGGGACATCTGCATCCAATCCTCAATCTTCCAGCCATCATCATGCTCAGAATCCCACTTGGCCAAACAGTCAACTACTTGATTCCACTCCCTTGGAATATGAACAAATGAAACCTCTTCCATTCTGGAACTAACCTGAAGAATCTGTTGAACAACTGAGGCTAACTGCCAATTACTATCAAACCTTCTCCTCTCAATTAACATGTTAATCAAGATCTATGAATCAACCTCACAAACAACCCTTTACCATCCCAAGGCACAAGCCCTCTCTACAATATAAAGAATCAGCAAACCCTCCATGAGATTAATAGTCTTCTCCCCCTCATTAATTGAGAAAAGATATATCACTGAACCCTCTGCATCCCTAGTAACCCCACCAATCCCAGCAGGTTCAGGGTTACCTATAGAAGAACCATCGATGTTGATCTTCAAAACACCAACTGGAGGAGGTAGCCACTGCCCCATCCTCTGCACTCTCCTATTCCCAAGATTGCATCTCTTGAAACCTCCATAAAAAGACTGAATCCCTTATAGACCAAGTCTTTCCATCAACTCAGCATCCCCTTTCCCCAAGGGGAAAACTACTTCACTCTTAGCCGCAACCATCTCTTGTATCATACCTAACACGTGCATCCACACTTGGTTACCTATCAAACTCACACCACGAAATATCCTACGATTTCACTCCAACCAAATTTGCCATAGAAGAAAAGTAGGTCCAACATATCAGACATCCTGGCAAAAGGAGGTCATCGAGGGGGGCCTTCCCATACTATCCCAGAACTCCAGCAAAGAGGAAGCATGAACACAAGGTTGCCTCCAAACTTCCCACCACCAATGCTAAAGCTACATAACAAAGGAGCACCTAAAGAATAAGTGCGAGGAATCTTCCTCGTCTTTCACACATAGAACACAAATAGAAGGCCCTTGAAAACCACATTTGCATATATTATCCCAAGTCAAGCACCTGTTCCAAGACAAATTCCAGATAAAGAAATTAAATTTTGGCTACGAGAGCTTATTCCACACCCTCTTCCACCAATTAACCTCTCTCCTAGACAAATTTTGAGCCAATAACACCCAATAATGAGAAGCAAAAGAGTAGATCCCCTTAAGATTATGGGTCCACACCAGAATGTCTTCTTCTGGGAGAGAACTACATCGCCTACTACATAGAATCTTGTGAAGCTCAAAACTCTCCTCTTGCATTCCAATATCCAACCACTCAGCGAGATCCTTCTAACAAGCCTTCTCCAACTAGCCAAACAAGGAGAAAGATTTTAAGTCACTCACCCTATCCCAACCAGTCGCAAGAAATCTTTGACACAAAGAAATCAAGTGAGTAAATTGTAAGGTAAGAGGAGCGAACCCATCCCAAGAATATGACCAAAAAAGGGCTTCAATACCCCACCTACAAATCCAAAATAAACCATCCTTGATGAGATTTGCATCCTTCTGCAAAGTATTCCAAATCACCAAACCTTTCCCCTCAAAAGGGTATCTAGTAAGATCATACCGAGGAGCTCCAAGAAAATACTTATGAGCAATTATTTTGGCCCACAAATGATCTTGCTCCACACACCATCTCCAAAAAACATTAGCAGCCACAACTTCTCCGAACAATGTAGACTACCTAAGCCCCAACCCTCCATATTGATTAGGACTACACACATCTTCCCACTTGACCAGGCTCCACTTGGAGGACCCCAAGCATCCTCCCCATAAAAACTGTCTCTCTAGAGAATCCAACTCCTTAAGGAACCCCACTAGAGCCACCTGAAGCATATACCTATAAGTAGGGAGATTCTGCACAACTGACTTTAGAAGCTAAACCTGCCTAGCAAAAGACAACCATCTATGTGTCCAATGAGTGACTTTCACCCGGAACTTGTCAATTATATTTTGCCAAGAACACTTGGGAAGACGACTAATAGATATTGGAATACCCAAATAAGTAAAAGGAAGGGTCCCAACCTGAAACCTCAAGATAGTAGCAATTTTTCTCTAGATGGGTACTGGAGTGTTGATGAAAAAAATGGAGGATTTATCCTCATTAATAATTTGTCCTGAAGCCACAAGATATACATCTAGCAAATGTCGTAAAGAAGTAGCCTCCCTAGCAGTAGCCATCCCCATCAAGGCAGTATCATCAACAAACTGCAAATGAGACTCCGAAGGCAAATCTCCACCCCAACACCAACCTTGAATGATTCCTAGCTCAACATTTCTTTTCAATAAATGTCCAAGACCCTCCGCAAGAAGAATAAACAAGTATGGGGAGAGAAGATCTCCTTGGCATAGACCTCGAGAAGCCCCGAAAAGCTCAGAATGGTCTCCATTTATCAGCACTAAGAAGGACATTGAAGTAACACAACTCATGACCCATTAGATCCACTCCTCAGAAAACCTAAAAGCAACCAAGATCTTACATAGGAAGGACCACTTAACTCTGTCATAAGCCTTAGCCATATTCGACTTTATGAACATTTCCTTCTCGTGGGAGCTAGCCATGGAATGAATAGTCTTCATAGAAAAAACAACTCCATCTAGAATCTGCTGACCCTCAGCAAATCCACTATGTTTCTTTGAGATCAGCCCTTTAAGCCACTTATTCAACCTCTCAACCATTAATTTTAAAATAATTTTATAAATCACATTGCAAAGGGAAATATGTCGAAATGGAGTTAACCTATTTGCCCCTTCTCGCTTGGGAAAGAGAGCAATAAAAAAAGAATTTAAAGGTTTTAACATTTGTTTTCTCTTCTGGGATTCTTAGACAACTGCCAAAAGATCCAACTTTATAATT